>NW_026453649.1:0-205225 GCF_943734755.1 Anopheles moucheti
GTAGAATTCCATAGCAAAGTACAAAGTTCATAACGGATGCACCAATTAAGTTGAAATAGACAGTTTTTGCATGTAAACTCAATCCTGGTAGAATTCCATAGCAAAGTACAAAGTTCGTAACGGATGCACCAATTTAGTTGAAATAGACAGTTTTTGCATGTAAACTCAATCCTGGTAGAATTCCATAGCAAAGTACAAAGTTCGTATCGGATGCACCAATTTAGTTGAAATAGACAGTTTTTGCATGTAAACTCAATCCTGGTAGAATTTCATAACAAAGTACAAAGTTCGTATCGGATGCACCAATTTAGTTGAAATAGACAGTTTTTGCATGTAAACTCAATCCTGGTAGAATTCCATAGCAAAGTACAAAGTTCGTATCGGATGCACCAATTTAGTTGAAATAGACAGTTTTTGCATGTAAACTCAATCCTGGTAGAATTCCATAGCAAAGTACAAAGTTCATAACGGATGCACCAATTTAGTTGAAATAGACAGTTTTTGCATGTAAACTCAATCCTGGTAGAATTCCATAGCAAAGTACAAAGTTCATAACGGATGCACCAATTTAGTTGAAATAGACAGTTTTTGCATGTAAACTCAATCCTGGTAGAATTCCATAGCAAAGTACAAAGTTCGTATCGGATGCACCAATTTAGTTGAAATAGACAGTTTTTGCATGTAAACTCAATCCTGGTAGAATTTCATAACAAAGTACAAAGTTCGTATCGGATGCACCAATTTAGTTGAAATAGACAGTTTTTGCATGTAAACTCAATCCTGGTAGAATTCCATAGCAAAGTACAAAGTTCGTATCGGATGCACCAATTTAGTTGAAATAGACAGTTTTTGCATGTAAACTCAATCCTGGTAGAATTCCATAGCAAAGTACAAAGTTCGTAACGGATGCACCAATTTAGTTGAAATAGACAGTTTTTGCATGTAAACTCAATCCTGGTAGAATTCCATAGCAAAGTACAAAGTTCGTAACGGATGCACCAATTTAGTTGAAATAGACAGTTTTTGCATGTAAACTCAATCCTGGTAGAATTCCATAGCAAAGTACAAAGTTCGTATCGGATGCACCAATTTAGTTGAAATAGACAGTTTTTGCATGTAAACTCAATCCTGGTAGAATTCCATAGCAAAGTACAAAGTTCGTAACGGATGCACCAATTTAGTTGAAATAGACAGTTTTTGCATGTAAACTCAATCCTGGTAGAATTCCATAGCAAAGTACAAAGTTCATAACGGATGCACCAATTTAGTTGAAATAGACAGTTTTTGCATGTAAACTCAATCCTGGTAGAATTCCATAGCAAAGTACAAAGTTCATAACGGATGCACCAATTTAGTTAAAATAGACAGTTTTTGCATGTAAACTCAATCCTGGTAGAATTCCATAGCAAAGTACAAAGTTCGTAACGGATGCACCAATTTAGTTGAAATAGACAGTTTTTGCATGTAAACTCAATCCTGGTAGAATTCCATAGCAAAGTACAAAGTTCGTTTCGGATGCACCAATTTAGTTGAAATAGACAGTTTTTGCATGTAAACTCAATCCTGGTAGAATTCCATAGCAAAGTACAAAGTTCATAACGGATGCACCAATTTAGTTGAAATAGACAGTTTTTGCATGTAAACTCAATCCTGGTAGAATTCCATAGCAAAGTACAAAGTTCATAACGGATGCACCAATTTAGTTGAAATAGACAGTTTTTGCATGTAAACTCAATCCTGGTAGAATTCCATAGCAAGGTACAAAGTTCGTAACGGATGCACCAATTTAGTTGAAATAGACAGTTTTTGCATGTAAACTCAATCCTGGTAGAATTCCATAGCAAAGTACAAAGTTCATAACGGATGCACCAATTTAGTTGAAATAGACAGTTTTTGCATGTAAACTCAATCCTGGTAGAATTCCATAGCAAAGTACAAAGTTCGTAACGGATGCACCAATTTAGTTGAAATAGACAGTTTTTGCATGTAAACTCAATCCTGGTAGAATTCCATAGCAAAGTACAAAGTTCATAACGGATGCACCAATTTAGTTGCAATAGACAGTTTTTGCATGTAAACTCAATCCTGGTAGAATTCCATAGCAAAGTACAAAGTTCGTAACGGATGCACCAATTTAGTTGAAATAGACAGTTTTTGCATGTAAACTCAATCCTGGTAGAATTCCATAGCAAAGTACAAAGTTCGTATCGGATGCACCAATTTAGTTGAAATAGACAGTTTTTGCATGTAAACTCAATCCTGGTAGAATTCCATAGCAAAGTACAAAGTTCGTTTCGGATGCACCAATTTAGTTGAAATAGACAGTTTTTGCATGTAAACTCAATCCTGGTAGAATTCCATAGCAAAGTACAAAGTTCGTAACGGATGCACCAATTTAGTTGAAATAGACAGTTTTTGCATGTAAACTCAATCCTGGTAGAATTCCATAGCAAAGTACAAAGTTCATAACGGATGCACCAATTTAGTTGAAATAGACAGTTTTTGCATGTAAACTCAATCCTGGTAGAATTCCATAGCAAAGTACAAAGTTCGTAACGGATGCACCAATTTAGTTGAAATAGACAGTTTTTGCATGTAAACTCAATCCTGGTAGAATTCCATAGCAAAGTACAAAGTTCATAACGGATGCACCAATTTAGTTGCAATAGACAGTTTTTGCATGTAAACTCAATCCTGGTAGAATTCCATAGCAAAGTACAAAGTTCGTAACGGATGCACCAATTTAGTTGAAATAGACAGTTTTTGCATGTAAACTCAATCCTGGTAGAATTCCATAGCAAAGTACAAAGTTCGTTTCGGATGCACCAATTTAGTTGAAATAGACAGTTTTTGCATGGTAACACATTCCTGGTAGAACTACATAGCAAAGTACAAAGTTCGTATCGGATGGACAAAATTAGTTGAAATAGACAGTTTTTGCATGGTAACACATTCCTGGTGGAACTTCATAGCAAAGTACAAAGTTCGTATCGGATGGACGAAATTAGTTGAAATAGACAGTTTTTGCATGTAAACTCAATCCTGGTAGAATTCCATAGCAAAGTACAAAGTTCATAACGGATGCACCAATTTAGTTGAAATAGACAGTTTTTGCATGTAAACTCAATCCTGGTAGAATTCCATAGCAAAGTACAAAGTTCGTAACGGATGCACCAATTTAGTTGAAATAGACAGTTTTTGCATGTAAACTCAATCCTGGTAGAATTCCATAGCAAAGTACAAAGTTCGTAACGGATGCACCAATTTAGTTGAAATAGACAGTTTTTGCATGTAAACTCAATCCTGGTAGAATTCCATAGCAAAGTACAAAGTTCATAACGGATGCACCAATTTAGTTGAAATAGACAGTTTTTGCATGTAAACTCAATCCTGGTAGAATTCCATAGCAAAGTACAAAGTTCGTAACGGATGCACCAATTTAGTTGAAATAGACAGTTTTTGCATGTAAACTCAATCCTGGTAGAATTCCATAGCAAAGTACAAAGTTCATAACGGATGCACCAATTTAGTTGAAATAGACAGTTTTTGCATGTAAACTCAATCCTGGTAGAATTCCATAGCAAAGTACAAAGTTCATAACGGATGCACCAATTTAGTTGAAATAGACAGTTTTTGCATGTAAACTCAATCCTGGTAGAATTCCATAGCAAAGTACAAAGTTCGTAACGGATGCACCAATTTAGTTGAAATAGACAGTTTTTGCATGTAAACTCAATCCTGGTAGAATTCCATAGCAAAGTACAAAGTTCATAACGGATGCACCAATTTAGTTGAAATAGACAGTTTTTGCATGTAAACTCAATCCTGGTAGAATTCCATAGCAAAGTACAAAGTTCATAACGGATGCACCAATTTAGTTGAAATAGACAGTTTTTGCATGTAAACTCAATCCTGGTAGAATTCCATAGCAAAGTACAAAGTTCGTAACGGATGCACCAATTTAGTTGAAATAGACAGTTTTTGCATGTAAACTCAATCCTGGTAGAATTCCATAGCAAAGTACAAAGTTCGTAACGGATGCACCAATTTAGTTGAAATAGACAGTTTTTGCATGTAAACTCAATCCTGGTAGAATTCCATAGCAAAGTACAAAGTTCGTTTCGGATGCACCAATTTAGTTGAAATAGACAGTTTTTGCATGGTAACACATTCCTGGTAGAACTACATAGCAAAGTACAAAGTTCGTATCGGATGGACAAAATTAGTTGAAATAGACAGTTTTTGCATGGTAACACATTCCTGGTGGAACTTCATAGCAAAGTACAAAGTTCGTATCGGATGGACGAAATTAGTTGAAATAGACAGTTTTTGCATGTAAACTCAATCCTGGTAGAATTCCATAGCAAAGTACAAAGTTCATAACGGATGCACCAATTTAGTTGAAATAGACAGTTTTTGCATGTAAACTCAATCCTGGTAGAATTCCATAGCAAAGTACAAAGTTCGTAACGGATGCACCAATTTAGTTGAAATAGACAGTTTTTGCATGTAAACTCAATCCTGGTAGAATTCCATAGCAAAGTACAAAGTTCATAACGGATGCACCAATTTAGTTGAAATAGACAGTTTTTGCATGTAAACTCAATCCTGGTAGAATTCCATAGCAAAGTACAAAGTTCATAACGGATGCACCAATTTAGTTGAAATAGACAGTTTTTGCATGTAAACTCAATCCTGGTAGAATTCCATAGCAAAGTACAAAGTTCATAACGGATGCACCAATTTAGTTGAAATAGACAGTTTTTGCATGTAAACTCAATCCTGGTAGAATTCCATAGCAAAGTACAAAGTTCGTAACGGATGCACCAATTTAGTTGAAATAGACAGTTTTTGCATGTAAACTCAATCCTGGTAGAATTCCATAGCAAAGTACAAAGTTCATAACGGATGCACCAATTTAGTTGAAATAGACAGTTTTTGCATGTAAACTCAATCCTGGTAGAATTCCATAGCAAAGTACAAAGTTCGTAACGGATGCACCAATTTAGTTGAAATAGACAGTTTTTGCATGTAAACTCAATCCTGGTAGAATTCCATAGCAAAGTACAAAGTTCGTAACGGATGCACCAATTTAGTTGAAATAGACAGTTTTTGCATGTAAACTCAATCCTGGTAGAATTCCATAGCAATGTACAAAGTTCGTAACGGATGCACCAATTTAGTTGAAATAGACAGTTTTTGCATGTAAACTCAATCCTGGTAGAATTCCATAGCAATGTACAAAGTTCGTAACGGATGCACCAATTTAGTTGAAATAGACAGTTTTTGCATGTAAACTCATTCCTGGTAGAATTCCATAGCAAAGTACAAAGTTCGTATCGGATGCACCAATTTAGTTGAAATAGACAGTTTTTGCATGTAAACTCAATCCTGGTAGAATTCCATAGCAAAGTACAAAGTTCGTATCGGATGCACCAATTTAGTTGAAATAGACAGTTTTTGCATGTAAACTCATTCCTGGTAGAATTCCATAGCAATGTACAAAGTTCGTAACGGATGCACCAATTTAGTTGAAATAGACAGTTTTTGCATGTAAACTCAATCCTGGTAGAATTCCATAGCAATGTACAAAGTTCGTAACGGATGCACCAATTTAGTTGAAATAGACAGTTTTTGCATGTAAACTCATTCCTGGTAGAATTCCATAGCAAAGTACAAAGTTCGTATCGGATGCACCAATTTAGTTGAAATAGACAGTTTTTGCATGTAAACTCAATCCTGGTAGAATTCCATAGCAAAGTACAAAGTTCGTATCGGATGCACCAATTTAGTTGAAATAGACAGTTTTTGCATGTAAACTCAATCCTGGTAGAATTCCATAGCAAAGTACAAAGTTCATAACGGATGCACCAATTTAGTTGAAATAGACAGTTTTTGCATGTAAACTCAATCCTGGTAGAATTCCATAGCAATGTACAAAGTTCGTAACGGATGCACCAATTTAGTTGAAATAGACAGTTTTTGCATGTAAACTCAATCCTGGTAGAATTCCATAGCAAAGTATAAAGTTCGTAACGGATGCACCAATTTAGTTGAAATAGACAGTTTTTGCATGTAAACTCAATCCTGGTAGAATTCCATAGCAATGTACAAAGTTCGTAACGGATGCACCAATTTAGTTGAAATAGACAGTTTTTGCATGTAAACTCAATCCTGGTAGAATTCCATAGCAATGTACAAAGTTCATAACGGATGCACCAATTTAGTTGAAATAGACAGTTTTTGCATGTAAACTCAATCCTGGTAGAATTCCATAGCAATGTACAAAGTTCGTAACGGATGCACCAATTTAGTTGAAATAGACAGTTTTTGCATGTAAACTCAATCCTGGTAGAATTCCATAGCAATGTACAAAGTTCATAACGGATGCACCAATTTAGTTGAAATAGACAGTTTTTGCATGTAAACTCAATCCTGGTAGAATTCCATAGCAAAGTACAAAGTTCGTAACGGATGCACCAATTTAGTTGAAATAGACAGTTTTTGCATGTAAACTCAATCCTGGTAGAATTCCATAGCAAAGTACAAAGTTCATAACGGATGCACCAATTTAGTTGAAATAGACAGTTTTTGCATGTAAACTCAATCCTGGTAGAATTCCATAGCAAAGTACAAAGTTCATAACGGATGCACCAATTTAGTTGAAATAGACAGTTTTTGCATGTAAACTCAATCCTGGTAGAATTCCATAGCAATGTACAAAGTTCGTAACGGATGCACCAATTTAGTTGAAATAGACAGTTTTTGCATGTAAACTCAATCCTGGTAGAATTCCATAGCAATGTACAAAGTTCGTAACGGATGCACCAATTTAGTTGAAATAGACAGTTTTTGCATGTAAACTCAATCCTGGTAGAATTCCATAGCAATGTACAAAGTTCATAACGGATGCACCAATTTAGTTGAAATAGACAGTTTTTGCATGTAAACTCAATCCTGGTAGAATTCCATAGCAATGTACAAAGTTCATAACGGATGCACCAATTTAGTTGAAATAGACAGTTTTTGCATGTAAACTCAATCCTGGTAGAATTCCATAGCAATGTACAAAGTTCGTAACGGATGCACCAATTTAGTTGAAATAGACAGTTTTTGCATGTAAACTCAATCCTGGTAGAATTCCATAGCAATGTACAAAGTTCGTAACGGATGCACCAATTTAGTTGAAATAGACAGTTTTTGCATGTAAACTCAATCCTGGTAGAATTCCATAGCAATGTACAAAGTTCATAACGGATGCACCAATTTAGTTGAAATAGACAGTTTTTGCATGTAAACTCAATCCTGGTAGAATTCCATAGCAATGTACTAAGTTCGTAACGGATGCACCAATTTAGTTGAAATAGACAGTTTTTGCATGTAAACTCAATCCTGGTAGAATTCCATAGCAATGTACAAAGTTCATAACGGATGCACCAATTTAGTTGAAATAGACAGTTTTTGCATGTAAACTCAATCCTGGTAGAATTCCATAGCAAAGTACAAAGTTCGAATCGGATGCACGAATTACGTTGAAATAGACAGTTTTTGCATGTAAACTCAATCCTGGTAGAATTCCATAGCAAAGTACAAAGTTCGTATCGGATGCACGAATTTAGTTGAAATAGACAGTTTTTGCATGTAAACTCAATCCTGGTAGAATTCCATAGCAAAGTACAAAGTTCGTAACGGATGCACCAATTTAGTTGAAATAGACAGTTTTTGCATGTAAACTCAATCCTGGTAGAATTCCATAGCAAAGTACAAAGTTCGTATCGGATGAACGAATTTAGTTGAAATAGACAGTTTTTGCATGTAAACTCGTTCCTGGTAGAATTCCATAGCAAAGTACAAAGTTCGTATCGGATGCACGAATTACGTTGAAATAGACAGTTTTTGCATGTAAACTCAATCCTGGTAGAATTCCATAGCAAAGTACAAAGTTCGTATCGGATGCACGAATTTAGTTGAAATAGACAGTTTTTGCATGTAAACTCAATCCTGGTAGAATTCCATAGCAAAGTACAAAGCTCGTATCGGATGCACGAATTACGTTGAAATAGACAGTTTTTGCATGTAAACTCAATCCTGGTAGAACTACATAGCAATGTACAAAGTTCGTATCGGATGCACGAATTTAGTTGAAATAGACAGTTTTTGCATGTAAACTCAATCCTGGTAGAATTCCATAGCAAAGTACAAAGTTCGTATCGGATGCACGAATTTAGTTGAAATAGACAGTTTTTGCATGTAAACTCGTTCCTGGTAGAATTCCATAGCAAAGTACAAAGTTCGCATCGGATGCACGAATTACGTTGAAATAGACAGTTTTTGCATGTAAACTCAATCCTGGTAGAATTCCATAGCAAAGTACAAAGTTCGTATCGGATGCACGAATTTAGTTGAAATAGACAGTTTTTGCATGTAAACTCAATCCTGGTAGAATTCCATAGCAATGTACAAAGTTCGTATCGGATGCACGAATTTAGTTGAAATAGACAGTTTTTGCATGTAAACTCAATCCTGGTAGAATTCCATAGCAAAGTACAAAGTTCGTATCGGATGCACGAATTTAGTTGAAATAGACAGTTTTTGCATGTAAACTCAATCCTGGTAGAATTCCATAGCAAAGTACAAAGTTCGTATCGGATGCACGAATTACGTTGAAATAGACAGTTTTTGCATGTAAACTCAATCCTGGTAGAACTACATAGCAATGTACAAAGTTCGTATCGGATGCACGAATTTAGTTGAAATAGACAGTTTTTGCATGTAAACTCAATCCTGGTAGAATTCCATAGCAAAGTACAAAGTTCGTAACGGATGCACCAATTTAGTTGAAATAGACAGTTTTTGCATGTAAACTCAATCCTGGTAGAATTCCATAGCAAAGTACAAAGTTCGCATCGGATGCACGAATTACGTTGAAATAGACAGTTTTTGCATGTAAACTCGTTCCTGGTAGAATTCCATAGCAAAGTACAAAGTTCACATCGGATGCACGAATTTAGTTGAAATAGACAGTTTTTGCATGTAAACTCAATCCTGGTAGAATTCCATAGCAATGTACAAAGTTCGTACCGGATGCACGAATTTAGTTGAAATAGACAGTTTTTGCATGTAAACTCAATCCTGGTAGAATTCTATAGCAATGTACAAAGTTCGTATCGGATGCACGAATTACGTTGAAACAGACAGTTTTTGCATGTAAACTCAATCCTGGTAGAATTCCATAGCAAAGTACAAAGTTCGTATCGGATGAACGAATTTAGTTGAAATAGACAGTTTTTGCATGTAAACTCAATCCTGGTAGAATTCCAAAGCAATGTACAAAGTTCGTATCGGATGCACGAATTTAGTTGAAATAGACAGTTTTTGCATGTAAACTCAATCCTGGTAGAATTCCATAGCAAAGTACAAAGTTCATAACGGGTGCACCAATTTAGTTGAAATAGACAGTTTTTGCATGTAAACTCAATCCTGGTAGAATTCTATAGCAATGTACAAAGTTCGTATCGGATGCACGAATTAAGTTGAAATAGACAGTTTTTGCATGTAAACTCAATCCTGGTAGAATTCCATAGCAAAGTACAAAGTTCGTATCGGATGAACGAATTTAGTTGAAATAGACAGTTTTTGCATGTAAACTCAATCCTGGTAGAATTCTATAGCAATGTACAAAGTTCGAATCGGATGCACGAATTACGTTGAAATAGACAGTTTTTGCATGTAAACTCAATCCTGGTAGAACTACATAGCAATGTACAAAGTTCGTATCGGATGCACGAATTTAGTTGAAATAGACAGTTTTTGCATGTAAACTCAATCCTGGTAGAATTCCATAGCAAAATACAAAGTTCGTAACGGATGCACCAATTTAGTTGAAATAGACAGTTTTTGCATGTAAACTCAATCCTGGTAGAATTCCATAGCAATGTACAAAGTTCGTATCGGATGCACGAATTTAGTTGAAATAGACAGTTTTTGCATGTAAACTCAATCCTGGTAGAATTCCATAGCAATGTACAAAGTTCGAATCGGATGCACGAATTACGTTGAAATAGACAGTTTTTGCATGTAAACTCAATCCTGGTAGAATTCCATAGCAAAGTACAAAGTTCGAATCGGATGCACCAATTTAGTTGAAATAGACAGTTTTTGCATGTAAACTCAATCCTGGTAGAATTCCATAGCAAAGTACAAAGTTCGAATCGGATGCACGAATTACGTTGAAATAGACAGTTTTTGCATGTAAACTCAATCCTGGTAGAATTCCATAGCAAAGTACAAAGTTCGAATCGGATGCACCAATTACGTTGAAATAGACAGTTTTTGCATGTAAACTCAATCCTGGTAGAATTCCATAGCAATGTACAAAGTTCGTATCGGATGCACCAATTACGTTGAAATAGACAGTTTTTGCATGTAAACTCAATCCTGGTAGAATTCCATAGCAAAGTACAAAGTTCGTAACGGATGCACCAATTTAGTTGAAATAGACAGTTTTTGCATGTAAACTCAATCCTGGTAGAATTCCATAGCAATGTACAAAGTTCGAATCGGATGCACCAATTACGTTGAAATAGACAGTTTTTGCATGTAAACTCAATCCTGGTAGAATTCCATAGCAAAGTACAAAGTTCGTAACGGATGCACCAATTTAGTTGAAATAGACAGTTTTTGCATGTAAACTCAATCCTGGTAGAATTCCATAGCAATGTACAAAGTTCGTAACGGATGCACCAATTACGTTGAAATAGATAGTTTTAGCATGTAAACTCAATTCTGGTAGAATTCCATAGTAAAGTACAAAGTTAGTATCGGATGCACCAATTTAGTTGAAATAGACAGTTTTAGCATGTAAACTCAATTCTGGTGGAATTCCATAGCACAGTACAAAGTTAGTAACGGATGCACCAATTACGTTGAAATAGATAGTTTTAGCATGTAAACTCAATTCTGGTAGAATTCCATAGCAAAGTACAAAGTTAGTAACGGATGCACCAATTACGTTGAAATAGACAGTTTTTGCATACAAACTCAATTCTGGTAGAATTCCATAGTAAAGTACAAAGTTAGTATCGGATGCACCAATTACGTTGAAATAGACAGTTTTTGCATACAAACTCAATTCTGGTAGAATTCCATAGCAAAGTACAAAGTTAGTAACGGATGCACCAATTACGTTGAAATAGACAGTTTTTGCATACAAACTCAATTCTGGTAGAATTCCATAGTAAAGTACAAAGTTAGTAACGGATGCACCAATTACGTTGAAATAGATAGTTTTAGCATGTAAACTCAATTCTGGTAGAATTCCATGGCAAAGTACAAAGTTAGTAACGGATGCACCAATTACGTTGAAATAGACAGTTTTAGCATGTAAACTCAATTCTGGTAGAATTCCATAGTAAAGTACAAAGTTAGTATCGGATGCACCAATTACGTTGAAATAGATAGTTTTAGCATGTAAACTCAATTCTGGTAGAATTCCATAGTAAAGTACAAAGTTAGTATCGGATGCACCAATTACGTTGAAATAGACAGTTTTTGCATACAAACTCAATTCTGGTAGAATTCCATAGCAAAGTACAAAGTTAGTAACGGATGCACCAATTACGTTGAAATAGACAGTTTTTGCATACAAACTCAATTCTGGTAGAATTCCATAGTAAAGTACAAAGTTAGTAACGGATGCACCAATTACGTTGAAATAGATAGTTTTAGCATGTAAACTCAATTCTGGTAGAATTCCATGGCAAAGTACAAAGTTAGTAACGGATGCACCAATTACGTTGAAATAGATAGTTTTAGCATGTAAACTCAATTCTGGTAGAATTCCATAGTAAAGTACAAAGTTAGTATCGGATGCACCAATTACGTTGAAATAGACAGTTTTAGCATGAAAACTCAATTCTGGTAGAATTCCATAGCATAGTACAAAGTTAGTAACCGATGCACCAATTACGTTGAAATAGACAGTTTTTGCATACAAACTCAATTCTGGTAGAATTCCATAGCAAAGTACAAAGTTAGTAACGGATGCACCAATTACGTTGAAATAGACAGTTTTTGCATACAAACTCAATTCTGGTAGAATTCCATAGTAAAGTACAAAGTTAGTAACGGATGCACCAATTACGTTGAAATAGATAGTTTTAGCATGTAAACTCAATTCTGGTAGAATTCCATGGCAAAGTACAAAGTTAGTAACGGATGCACCAATTACGTTGAAATAGACAGTTTTAGCATGTAAACTCAATTCTGGTAGAATTCCATAGTAAAGTACAAAGTTAGTAACGGATGCACCAATTACGTTGAAATAGATAGTTTTAGCATGTAAACTCAATTCTGGTAGAATTCCATAGCAAAGTACAAAGTTAGTAACGGATGCACCAATTACGTTGAAATAGACAGTTTTTGCATACAAACTCAATTCTGGTAGAATTCCATAGTAAAGTACAAAGTTAGTATCGGATGCACCAATTACGTTGAAATAGACAGTTTTTGCATACAAACTCAATTCTGGTAGAATTCCATAGCAAAGTACAAAGTTAGTAACGGATGCACCAATTACGTTGAAATAGACAGTTTTTGCATACAAACTCAATTCTGGTAGAATTCCATAGTAAAGTACAAAGTTAGTAACGGATGCACCAATTACGTTGAAATAGATAGTTTTAGCATGTAAACTCAATTCTGGTAGAATTCCATGGCAAAGTACAAAGTTAGTAACGGATGCACCAATTACGTTGAAATAGACAGTTTTAGCATGTAAACTCAATTCTGGTAGAATTCCATAGTAAAGTACAAAGTTAGTATCGGATGCACCAATTACGTTGAAATAGATAGTTTTAGCATGTAAACTCAATTCTGGTAGAATTCCATAGTAAAGTACAAAGTTAGTATCGGATGCACCAATTACGTTGAAATAGACAGTTTTTGCATACAAACTCAATTCTGGTAGAATTCCATAGCAAAGTACAAAGTTAGTAACGGATGCACCAATTACGTTGAAATAGACAGTTTTTGCATACAAACTCAATTCTGGTAGAATTCCATAGTAAAGTACAAAGTTAGTAACGGATGCACCAATTACGTTGAAATAGATAGTTTTAGCATGTAAACTCAATTCTGGTAGAATTCCATGGCAAAGTACAAAGTTAGTAACGGATGCACCAATTACGTTGAAATAGACAGTTTTAGCATGTAAACTCAATTCTGGTAGAATTCCATAGTAAAGTACAAAGTTAGTATCGGATGCACCAATTACGTTGAAATAGATAGTTTTAGCATGTAAACTCAATTCTGGTAGAATTCCATAGTAAAGTACAAAGTTAGTATCGGATGCACCAATTACGTTGAAATAGACAGTTTTTGCATACAAACTCAATTCTGGTAGAATTCCATAGCAAAGTACAAAGTTAGTAACGGATGCACCAATTACGTTGAAATAGACAGTTTTTGCATACAAACTCAATTCTGGTAGAATTCCATAGTAAAGTACAAAGTTAGTAACGGATGCACCAATTACGTTGAAATAGATAGTTTTAGCATGTAAACTCAATTCTGGTAGAATTCCATGGCAAAGTACAAAGTTAGTAACGGATGCACCAATTACGTTGAAATAGACAGTTTTAGCATGTAAACTCAATTCTGGTAGAATTCCATAGTAAAGTACAAAGTTAGTATCGGATGCACCAATTACGTTGAAATAGATAGTTTTAGCATGAAAACTCAATTCTGGTAGAATTCCATAGCATAGTACAAAGTTAGTAACGGATGCACCAATTACGTTGAAATAGACAGTTTTTGCATACAAACTCAATTCTGGTAGAATTCCATAGCAAAGTACAAAGTTAGTAACGGATGCACCAATTACGTTGAAATAGACAGTTTTTGCATACAAACTCAATTCTGGTAGAATTCCATAGTAAAGTACAAAGTTAGTAACGGATGCACCAATTACGTTGAAATAGATAGTTTTAGCATGTAAACTCAATTCTGGTAGAATTCCATGGCAAAGTACAAAGTTAGTAACGGATGCACCAATTACGTTGAAATAGATAGTTTTAGCATGTAAACTCAATTCTGGTAGAATTCCATAGTAAAGTACAAAGTTAGTATCGGATGCACCAATTACGTTGAAATAGACAGTTTTAGCATGAAAACTCAATTCTGGTAGAATTCCATAGCATAGTACAAAGTTAGTAACGGATGCACCAATTACGTTGAAATAGACAGTTTTTGCATACAAACTCAATTCTGGTAGAATTCCATAGTAAAGTACAAAGTTAGTATCGGATGCACCAATTACGTTGAAATAGACAGTTTTAGCATGAAAACTCAATTCTGGTAGAATTCCATAGTAAAGTACAAAGTTAGTATCGGATGCACCAATTACGTTGAAATAGATAGTTTTAGCATGTAAACTCAATTCTGGTAGAATTCCATAGTAAAGTACAAAGTTAGTATTGGATGCACCAATTACGTTGAAATAGACAGTTTTAGCATGAAAACTCAATTCTGGTAGAATTCCATAGCATAGTACAAAGTTAGTAACGGATGCACCAATTACGTTGAAATAGACAGTTTTTGCATACAAACTCAATTCTGGTAGAATTCCATAGTAAAGTACAAAGTTAGTATCGGATGCACCAATTACGTTGAAAGAGACAGTTTTAGCATGAAAACTCAATTCTGGTAGAATTCCATAGTAAAGTACAAAGTTAGTATCGGATGCACCAATTACGTTGAAATAGATAGTTTTAGCATGTAAACTCAATTCTGGTAGAATTCCATAGTAAAGTACAAAGTTAGTATCGGATGCACCAATTACGTTGAAATAGACAGTTTTTGCATACAAACTCAATTCTGGTAGAATTCCATAGTAAAGTACAAAGTTAGTATCGGATGCACCAATTACGTTGAAATAGACAGTTTTTGCATACAAACTCAATTCTGGTAGAATTCCATAGTAAAGTACAAAGTTAGTATCGGATGCACCAATTACGTTGAAATAGATAGTTTTAGCATGAAAACTCAATTCTGGTAGAATTCCATAGTAAAGTACAAAGTTAGTATCGGATGCACCAATTACGTTGAAATAGATAGTTTTAGCATGTAAACTCAATTCTGGTAGAATTCCATAGTAAAGTACAAAGTTAGTATCGGATGCACCAATTACGTTGAAATAGACAGTTTTAGCATGAAAACTCAATTCTGGTAGAATTCCATGGCAAAGTACAAAGTTAGTAACGGATGCACCAATTACGTTGAAATAGACAGTTTTTGCATACAAACTCAATTCTGGTAGAATTCCATAGTAAAGTACAAAGTTAGTAACGGATGCACCAATTACGTTGAAATAGATAGTTTTAGCATGTAAACTCAATTCTGGTAGAATTCCATAGTAAAGTACAAAGTTAGTATCGGATGCACCAATTACGTTGAAATAGATAGTTTTAGCATGTAAACTCAATTCTGGTAGAATTCCATAGTAAAGTACAAAGTTAGTATCGGATGCACCAATTACGTTGAAATAGACAGTTTTAGCATGAAAACTCAATTCTGGTAGAATTCCATAGCATAGTACAAAGTTAGTAACGGATGCACCAATTACGTTGAAATAGACAGTTTTTGCATACAAACTCAATTCTGGTAGAATTCCATAGCAAAGTACAAAGTTAGTAACGGATGCACCAATTACGTTGAAATAGACAGTTTTTGCATACAAACTCAATTCTGGTAGAATTCCATAGTAAAGTACAAAGTTAGTAACGGATGCACCAATTACGTTGAAATAGATAGTTTTAGCATGTAAACTCAATTCTGGTAGAATTCCATGGCAAAGTACAAAGTTAGTAACGGATGCACCAATTACGTTGAAATAGATAGTTTTAGCATGTAAACTCAATTCTGGTAGAATTCCATGGCAAAGTACAAAGTTAGTAACGGATGCACCAATTACGTTGAAATAGATAGTTTTAGCATGTAAACTCAATTCTGGTAGAATTCCATAGTAAAGTACAAAGTTAGTAACGGATGCACCAATTACGTTGAAATAGATAGTTTTAGCATGTAAACTCAATTCTGGTAGAATTCCATAGTAAAGTACAAAGTTAGTATCGGATGCACCAATTACGTTGAAATAGATAGTTTTAGCATGTAAACTCAATTCTGGTAGAATTCCATAGTAAAGTACAAAGTTAGTATCGGATGCACCAATTACGTTGAAATAGACAGTTTTAGCATGAAAACTCAATTCTGGTAGAATTCCATAGCATAGTACAAAGTTAGTAACGGATGCACCAATTACGTTGAAATAGACAGTTTTTGCATACAAACTCAATTCTGGTAGAATTCCATAGCAAAGTACAAAGTTAGTAACGGATGCACCAATTACGTTGAAATAGACAGTTTTTGCATACAAACTCAATTCTGGTAGAATTCCATAGTAAAGTACAAAGTTAGTAACGGATGCACCAATTACGTTGAAATAGATAGTTTTAGCATGTAAACTCAATTCTGGTAGAATTCCATGGCAAAGTACAAAGTTAGTAACGGATGCACCAATTACGTTGAAATAGATAGTTTTAGCATGTAAACTCAATTCTGGTAGAATTCCATAGTAAAGTACAAAGTTAGTATCGGATGCACCAATTACGTTGAAATAGACAGTTTTAGCATGAAAACTCAATTCTGGTAGAATTCCATAGCATAGTACAAAGTTAGTAACGGATGCACCAATTACGTTGAAATAGACAGTTTTTGCATACAAACTCAATTCTGGTAGAATTCCATAGTAAAGTACAAAGTTAGTATCGGATGCACCAATTACGTTGAAATAGACAGTTTTAGCATGAAAACTCAATTCTGGTAGAATTCCATAGTAAAGTACAAAGTTAGTATCGGATGCACCAATTACGTTGAAATAGATAGTTTTAGCATGTAAACTCAATTCTGGTAGAATTCCATAGTAAAGTACAAAGTTAGTATCGGATGCACCAATTACGTTGAAATAGACAGTTTTAGCATGAAAACTCAATTCTGGTAGAATTCCATAGCATAGTACAAAGTTAGTAACGGATGCACCAATTACGTTGAAATAGACAGTTTTTGCATACAAACTCAATTCTGGTAGAATTCCATAGTAAAGTACAAAGTTAGTATCGGATGCACCAATTACGTTGAAATAGACAGTTTTAGCATGAAAACTCAATTCTGGTAGAATTCCATAGTAAAGTACAAAGTTAGTATCGGATGCACCAATTACGTTGAAATAGATAGTTTTAGCATGTAAACTCAATTCTGGTAGAATTCCATAGTAAAGTACAAAGTTAGTATCGGATGCACCAATTACGTTGAAATAGACAGTTTTTGCATACAAACTCAATTCTGGTAGAATTCCATAGTAAAGTACAAAGTTAGTATCGGATGCACCAATTACGTTGAAATAGACAGTTTTAGCATGAAAACTCAATTCTGGTAGAATTCCATATTAAAGTACAAAGTTAGTAACGGATGCACCAATTACGTTGAAATAGATAGTTTTAGCATGAAAACTCAATTCTGGTAGAATTCCATAGTAAAGTACAAAGTTAGTATCGGATGCACCAATTACGTTGAAATAGATAGTTTTAGCATGTAAACTCAATTCTGGTAGAATTCCATAGCAAAGTACAAAGTTAGTAACGGATGCACCAATTACGTTGAAATAGACAGTTTTTGCATACAAACTCAATTCTGGTAGAATTCCATAGTAAAGTACAAAGTTAGTATCGAATGCACCAATTACGTTGAAATAGACAGTTTTTGCATACAAACTCAATTCTGGTAGAATTCCATAGCAAAGTACAAAGTTAGTAACGGATGCACCAATTACGTTGAAATAGACAGTTTTTGCATACAAACTCAATTCTGGTAGAATTCCATGGCAAAGTACAAAGTTAGTAACGGATGCACCAATTACGTTGAAATAGACAGTTTTTGCATACAAACTCAATTCTGGTAGAATTCCATAGCATAGTACAAAGTTAGTAACGGATGCACCAATTACGTTGAAATAGACAGTTTTAGCATGTAAACTCAATTCTGGTAGAATTCCATAGTAAAGTACAAAGTTAGTATCGGATGCACCAATTACGTTGAAATAGATAGTTTTAGCATGTAAACTCAATTCTGGTAGAATTCCATAGTAAAGTACAAAGTTAGTATCGGATGCACCAATTACGTTGAAATAGACAGTTTTAGCATGAAAACTCAATTCTGGTAGAATTCCATAGCATAGTACAAAGTTAGTAACGGATGCACCAATTACGTTGAAATAGACAGTTTTTGCATACAAACTCAATTCTGGTAGAATTCCATAGCAAAGTACAAAGTTCGTAACGGATGCACCAATTACGTTGAAATAGACAGTTTTTGCATACAAACTCAATTCTGGTAGAATTCCATAGTAAAGTGCAAAGTTAGTAACGGATGCACCAATTACGTTGAAATAGATAGTTTTAGCATGTAAACTCAATTCTGGTAGAATTCCATGGCAAAGTACAAAGTTAGTAACGGATGCACCAATTACGTTGAAATAGACAGTTTTAGCATGAAAACTCAATTCTGGTAGAATTCCATAGCATAGTACAAAGTTAGTAACGGATGCACCAATTACGTTGAAATAGACAGTTTTAGCATACAAACTCAATTCTGGTAGAATTCCATAGCAAAGTACAAAGTTAGTAACGGATGCACCAATTACGTTGAAATAGACAGTTTTTGCATACAAACTCAATTCTGGTAGAATTCCATAGTAAAGTACAAAGTTAGTAACGGATGCACCAATTACGTTGAAATAGATAGTTTTAGCATGTAAACTCAATTCTGGTAGAATTCCATGGCAAAGTACAAAGTTAGTAACGGATGCACCAATTACGTTGAAATAGATAGTTTTAGCATGTAAACTCAATTCTGGTAGAATTCCATAGTAAAGTACAAAGTTAGTATCGGATGCACCAATTACGTTGAAATAGACAGTTTTAGCATGAAAACTCAATTCTGGTAGAATTCCATAGCATAGTACAAAGTTAGTAACGGATGCACCAATTACGTTGAAATAGACAGTTTTTGCATACAAACTCAATTCTGGTAGAATTCCATAGCAAAGTACAAAGTTAGTAACGGATGCACCAATTACGTTGAAATAGACAGTTTTTGCATACAAACTCAATTCTGGTAGAATTCCATAGTAAAGTACAAAGTTAGTATCGGATGCACCAA
Organism: Anopheles moucheti; assembly: GCF_943734755.1. Classification (NCBI taxonomy): domain Eukaryota; kingdom Metazoa; phylum Arthropoda; class Insecta; order Diptera; family Culicidae; genus Anopheles; species Anopheles moucheti. Next base: position 19,273 of record NW_026453649.1, read on the forward strand.
TTACGTTGAAATAGACAGTTTTAGCATGAAAACTCAATTCTGGTAGAATTCCATGGCAAAGTACAAAGTTAGTAACGGATGCACCAATTACGTTGAAATAGACAGTTTTTGCATACAAACTCAATTCTGGTAGAATTCCATAGTAAAGTACAAAGTTAGTAACGGATGCACCAATTACGTTGAAATAGATAGTTTTAGCATGTAAACTCAATTCTGGTAGAATTCCATAGTAAAGTACAAAGTTAGTATCGGATGCACCAATTACGTTGAAATAGATAGTTTTAGCATGTAAACTCAATTCTGGTAGAATTCCATAGTAAAGTACAAAGTTAGTAACGGATGCACCAATTACGTTGAAATAGACAGTTTTTGCATACAAACTCAATTCTGGTAGAATTCCATAGCAAAGTACAAAGTTAGTAACGGATGCACCAATTACGTTGAAATAGACAGTTTTTGCATACAAACTCAATTCTGGTAGAATTCCATAGTAAAGTACAAAGTTAGTAACGGATGCACCAATTACGTTGAAATAGATAGTTTTAGCATGTAAACTCAATTCTGGTAGAATTCCATGGCAAAGTACAAAGTTAGTAACGGATGCACCAATTACGTTGAAATAGATAGTTTTAGCATGTAAACTCAATTCTGGTAGAATTCCATGGCAAAGTACAAAGTTAGTAACGGATGCACCAATTACGTTGAAATAGACAGTTTTTGCATACAAACTCAATTCTGGTAGAATTCCATAGTAAAGTACAAAGTTAGTAACGGATGCACCAATTACGTTGAAATAGATAGTTTTAGCATGTAAACTCAATTCTGGTAGAATTCCATAGTAAAGTACAAAGTTAGTATCGGATGCACCAATTACGTTGAAATAGACAGTTTTAGCATGAAAACTCAATTCTGGTAGAATTCCATAGCATAGTACAAAGTTAGTAACGGATGCACCAATTACGTTGAAATAGACAGTTTTTGCATACAAACTCAATTCTGGTAGAATTCCATAGCAAAGTACAAAGTTAGTAACGGATGCACCAATTACGTTGAAATAGACAGTTTTTGCATACAAACTCAATTCTGGTAGAATTCCATAGTAAAGTACAAAGTTAGTAACGGATGCACCAATTACGTTGAAATAGATAGTTTTAGCATGTAAACTCAATTCTGGTAGAATTCCATGGCAAAGTACAAAGTTAGTAACGGATGCACCAATTACGTTGAAATAGATAGTTTTAGCATGTAAACTCAATTCTGGTAGAATTCCATGGCAAAGTACAAAGTTAGTAACGGATGCACCAATTACGTTGAAATAGATAGTTTTAGCATGTAAACTCAATTCTGGTAGAATTCCATAGTAAAGTACAAAGTTAGTAACGGATGCACCAATTACGTTGAAATAGATAGTTTTAGCATGTAAACTCAATTCTGGTAGAATTCCATGGCAAAGTACAAAGTTAGTAACGGATGCACCAATTACGTTGAAATAGATAGTTTTAGCATGTAAACTCAATTCTGGTAGAATTCCATAGTAAAGTACAAAGTTAGTATCGGATGCACCAATTACGTTGAAATAGACAGTTTTAGCATGAAAACTCAATTCTGGTAGAATTCCATAGCATAGTACAAAGTTAGTAACGGATGCACCAATTACGTTGAAATAGACAGTTTTTGCATACAAACTCAATTCTGGTAGAATTCCATAGTAAAGTACAAAGTTAGTATCGGATGCACCAATTACGTTGAAATAGACAGTTTTAGCATGAAAACTCAATTCTGGTAGAATTCCATAGTAAAGTACAAAGTTAGTATCGGATGCACCAATTACGTTGAAATAGATAGTTTTAGCATGTAAACTCAATTCTGGTAGAATTCCATAGTAAAGTACAAAGTTAGTATCGGATGCACCAATTACGTTGAAATAGACAGTTTTAGCATGAAAACTCAATTCTGGTAGAATTCCATAGCATAGTACAAAGTTAGTAACGGATGCACCAATTACGTTGAAATAGACAGTTTTTGCATACAAACTCAATTCTGGTAGAATTCCATAGCAAAGTACAAAGTTAGTAACGGATGCACCAATTACGTTGAAATAGACAGTTTTTGCATACAAACTCAATTCTGGTAGAATTCCATAGTAAAGTACAAAGTTAGTAACGGATGCACCAATTACGTTGAAATAGATAGTTTTAGCATGTAAACTCAATTCTGGTAGAATTCCATGGCAAAGTACAAAGTTAGTAACGGATGCACCAATTACGTTGAAATAGATAGTTTTAGCATGTAAACTCAATTCTGGTAGAATTCCATAGTAAAGTACAAAGTTAGTATCGGATGCACCAATTACGTTGAAATAGACAGTTTTAGCATGAAAACTCAATTCTGGTAGAATTCCATAGCATAGTACAAAGTTAGTAACGGATGCACCAATTACGTTGAAATAGACAGTTTTTGCATACAAACTCAATTCTGGTAGAATTCCATAGTAAAGTACAAAGTTAGTATCGGATGCACCAATTACGTTGAAATAGACAGTTTTAGCATGAAAACTCAATTCTGGTAGAATTCCATAGTAAAGTACAAAGTTAGTATCGGATGCACCAATTACGTTGAAATAGATAGTTTTAGCATGTAAACTCAATTCTGGTAGAATTCCATAGTAAAGTACAAAGTTAGTATCGGATGCACCAATTACGTTGAAATAGACAGTTTTAGCATGAAAACTCAATTCTGGTAGAATTCCATAGCATAGTACAAAGTTAGTAACGGATGCACCAATTACGTTGAAATAGACAGTTTTTGCATACAAACTCAATTCTGGTAGAATTCCATAGTAAAGTACAAAGTTAGTATCGGATGCACCAATTACGTTGAAATAGACAGTTTTAGCATGAAAACTCAATTCTGGTAGAATTCCATAGTAAAGTACAAAGTTAGTATCGGATGCACCAATTACGTTGAAATAGATAGTTTTAGCATGTAAACTCAATTCTGGTAGAATTCCATAGTGAAGTACAAAGTTAGTATCGGATGCACCAATTACGTTGAAATAGACAGTTTTTGCATACAAACTCAATTCTGGTAGAATTCCATAGTAAAGTACAAAGTTAGTATCGGATGCACCAATTACGTTGAAATAGACAGTTTTTAGCATGAAAACTTAATTCTGGTAGAATTCCATATTAAAGTACAAAGTTAGTAACGGATGCACCAATTACGTTGAAATAGATAGTTTTAGCATGAAAACTCAATTCTGGTAGAATTCCATAGTAAAGTACAAAGTTAGTATCGGATGCACCAATTACGTTGAAATAGATAGTTTTAGCATGTAAACTCAATTCTGGTAGAATTCCATAGTAAAGTACAAAGTTAGTAACGGATGCACCAATTACGTTGAAATAGACAGTTTTAGCATGTAAACTCAATTCTGGTAGAATTCCATGGCAAAGTACAAAGTTAGTAACGGATGCACCAATTACGTTGAAATAGGTAGTTTTAGCATGTAAACTCAATTCTGGTAGAATTCCATAGTAGAGTACAAAGTTAGTATCGGATGCACCAATTACGTTGAAATAGACAGTTTTAGCATGAAAACTCAATTCTGGTAGAATTCCATAGCATAGTACAAAGTTAGTGACGGATGCACCAATTACGTTGAAATAGACAGTTTTTGCATACAAACTCAATTCTGGTAGAATTCCATAGTAAAGTACAAAGTTAGTAACGGATGCACCAATTACGTTGAAATAGATAGTTTTAGCATGTAAACTCAATTCTGGTAGAATTCCATAGTAAAGTACAAAGTTAGTATCGGATGCACCAATTACGTTGAAATAGATAGTTTTAGCATGTAAACTCAATTCTGGTAGAATTCCATAGTAAAGTACAAAGTTAGTATCGGATGCACCAATTACGTTGAAATAGACAGTTTTAGCATGAAAACTCAATTCTGGTAGAATTCCATAGCATAGTACAAAGTTAGTAACGGATGCACCAATTACGTTGAAATAGACAGTTTTTGCATACAAACTCAATTCTGGTAGAATTCCATAGCAAAGTACAAAGTTAGTAACGGATGCACCAATTACGTTGAAATAGACAGTTTTTGCATACAAACTCAATTCTGGTAGAATTCCATAGTAAAGTACAAAGTTAGTATCGGATGCACCAATTACGTTGAAATAGACAGTTTTAGCATGAAAACTCAATTCTGGTAGAATTCCATAGCATAGTACAAAGTTAGTAACGGATGCACCAATTACGTTGAAATAGACAGTTTTTGCATACAAACTCAATTCTGGTAGAATTCCATAGTAAAGTACAAAGTTAGTATCGGATGCACCAATTACGTTGAAATAGACAGTTTTAGCATGAAAACTCAATTCTGGTAGAATTCCATAGTAAAGTACAAAGTTAGTAACGGATGCACCAATTACGTTGAAATAGACAGTTTTTGCATACAAACTCAATTCTGGTAGAATTCCATAGCAAAGTACAAAGTTAGTAACGGATGCACCAATTACGTTGCAATAGACAGTTTTTGCATACAAACTCAATTCTGGTAGAATTCCATAGTAAAGTACAAAGTTAGTATCGGATGCACCAATTACGTTGAAATAGACAGTTTTAGCATGTAAACTCAATCCTGGTGGAATTCCATAGCACAGTACAAAGTTAGTAACGGATGCACAAATTACGTTGAAATAGACAGTTTTTGCATACAAACTCAATTCTGGTAGAATTCCATAGCAAAGTACAAAGTTAGTATCGGATGCACCAATTACGTTGAAATAGACAGTTTTAGCATGTAAACTCAATTCTGGTAGAATTCCATAGTAAAGTACAAAGTTAGTATCGGATGCACCAATTACGTTGAAATAGACAGTTTTTGCATACAAACTCAATTCTGGTAGAATTCCATAGCATAGTACAAAGTTAGTAACGGATGCACCAATTACGTTGAAATAGACAGTTTTTGCATACAAACTCAATTCTGGTGAAATTCCATAGCAAAGTACAAAGTTAGTAACGGTTGCACCAATTACGTTGAAATAGATAGTTTTAGCATGTAAACTCAATTCTGGTAGAATTCCATAGCAAAGTACAAAGTTAGTAACGGATGCACCAATTACGTTGCAATAGACAGTTTTTGCATACAAACTCAATTCTGGTAGAATTCCATAGTAAAGTACAAAGTTAGTATCGGATGCACTAATTACGTTGAAATAGACAGTTTTTGCATACAAACTCAATTCTGGTAGAATTCCATAGCAAAGTACAAAGTTAGTAACGGATGCACCAATTACGTTGCAATAGACAGTTTTTGCATACAAACTCAATTCTGGTAGAATTCCATAGCACAGTACAAAGTTAGTAACGGATGCACCAATTACGTTGCAATAGACAGTTTTTGCATACAAACTCAATTCTGGTAGAATTCCATAGTAAAGTACAAAGTTAGTATCGGATGCACTAATTACGTTGAAATAGACAGTTTTAGCATGAAAACTCAATTCTGGTAGAATTCCATAGCATAGTACAAAGTTAGTAACGGATGCACCAATTACGTTGAAATAGACAGTTTTTGCATACAAACTCAATTCTGGTAGAATTCCATAGTAAAGTACAAAGTTAGTAACGGATGCACCAATTACGTTGAAATAGACAGTTTTTGCATACAAACTCAATTCTGGTAGAATTCCATAGCAAAGTACAAAGTTAGTAACGGATGCACCAATTACGTTGCAATAGACAGTTTTTGCATACAAACTCAATTCTGGTAGAATTCCATAGTAAAGTACAAAGTTAGTATCGGATGCACTAATTACGTTGAAATAGACAGTTTTTGCATACAAACTCAATTCTGGTAGAATTCCATAGCAAAGTACAAAGTTAGTAACGGATGCACCAATTACGTTGCAATAGACAGTTTTTGCATACAAACTCAATTCTGGTAGAATTCCATAGCACAGTACAAAGTTAGTAACGGATGCACAAATTACGTTGAAATAGACAGTTTTTGCATACAAACTCAATTCTGGTAGAATTCCATAGCAAAGTACAAAGTTAGTAACGGATGCACCAATTACGTTGCAATAGACAGTTTTTGCATACAAACTCAATTCTGGTAGAATTCCATAGCAAAGTACAAAGTTAGTAACGGATGCACCAATTACGTTGCAATAGACAGTTTTTGCATACAAACTCAATTCTGGTAGAATTCCATAGCACAGTACAAAGTTAGTAACGGATGCACAAATTACGTTGAAATAGACAGTTTTTGCATACAAACTCAATTCTGGTAGAATTCCATAGCAAAGTACAAAGTTAGTATCGGATGCACCAATTACGTTGAAATAGATAGTTTTAGCATGTAAACTCAATTCTGGTAGAATTCCATAGTAAAGTACAAAGTTAGTATCGGATGCACCAATTACGTTGAAATAGACAGTTTTTGCATACAAACTCAATTCTGGTAGAATTCCATAGTAAAGTACAAAGTTAGTAACGGATGCACTAATTACGTTGAAATAGACAGTTTTAGCATGTAAACTCAATCCTGGTGGAATTCCATAGCACAGTACAAAGTTAGTAACGGATGCACAAATTACGTTGAAATAGACAGTTTTAGCATGTAAACTCAATTCTGGTAGAATTCCATAGTAAAGTACAAAGTTAGTAACGGATGCACCAATTACGTTGCAATAGACAGTTTTTGCATACAAACTCAATTCTGGTAGAATTCCATAGCAAAGTACAAAGTTAGTAACGGATGCACCAATTACGTTGCAATAGACAGTTTTTGCATACAAACTCAATTCTGGTAGAATTCCATAGCAAAGTACAAAGTTAGTATCGGATGCACCAATTACGTTGAAATAGACAGTTTTAGCATGTAAACTCAATTCTGGTGGAATTCCATAGCACAGTACAAAGTTAGTAACGGATGCACCAATTACGTTGAAATAGATAGTTTTAGCATGTAAACTAAATTCTGGTGGAATTCCATAGCACAGTACAAAGTTAGTAACGGATGCACCAATTACGTTGAAATAGATAGTTTTAGCATGTAAACTCAATTCTGGTAGAATTCCATAGTAAAGTACAAAGTTAGTATCGGATGCACCAATTACGTTGAAATAGATAGTTTTAGCATGTAAACTCAATTCTGGTGGAATTCCATAGCACAGTACAAAGTTAGTAACGGATGCACGAATTAAGTTGAAATAGATAGTTTTTGAAAACTCAATCCTGGTAGAATTCCATAGTAAAGTACAAAGTTAGTATCGGATGCACCAATTACGTTGAAATAGACAGTTTTAGCATGTAAACTCAATTCTGGTGGAATTCCATAGTAAAGTACAAAGTTAGTATCGGATGCACCAATTACGTTGAAATAGATAGTTTTAGCATGTAAACTCAATTCTGGTAGAATTCCATAGTAAAGTACAAAGTTAGTATCGGATGCACCAATTACGTTGAAATAGATAGTTTTAGCATGTAAACTCAATTCTGGTAGAATTCCATAGCAAAGTACAAAGTTAGTAACGGATGCACCAATTACGTTGAAATAGATAGTTTTAGCATGTAAACTCAATTCTGGTGGAATTCCATAGCACAGTACAAAGTTAGTAACGGATGCACCAATTACGTTGAAATAGATAGTTTTAGCATGTAAACTCAATTCTGGTAGAATTCCATGGCAAAGTACAAAGTTAGTAACGGATGCACCAATTACGTTGAAATAGATAGTTTTAGCATGTAAACTCAATTCTGGTGGAATTCCATAGCACAGTACAAAGTTAGTAACGGATGCACGAATTAAGTTGAAATAGATAGTTTTAGCATGTAAACTCAATTCTGGTAGAATTCCATAGTAAAGTACAAAGTTAGTATCGGATGCACCAATTACGTTGAAATAGATAGTTTTAGCATGTAAACTCAATTCTGGTAGAATTCCATAGCAAAGTACAAAGTTAGTAACGGATGCACCAATTACGTTGAAATAGATAGTTTTAGCATGTAAACTCAATTCTGGTAGAATTCCATAGCACAGTACAAAGTTAGTAACGGATGCACGAATTAAGTTGAAATAGATAGTTTTTGCATGAAAACTCAATCCTGGTAGAATTCCATAGTAAAGTACAAAGTTAGTATCGGATGCACCAATTACGTTGAAATAGATAGTTTTAGCATACAAACTCAATTCTGGTAGAATTCCATAGTAAAGTACAAAGTTAGTATCGGATGCACGAATTAAGTTGAAATAGATAGTTTTAGCATGTAAACTCAATTCTGGTAGAATTCCATAGTAAAGTACAAAGTTAGTATCGGATGCACCAATTACGTTGAAATAGATAGTTTTAGCATGTAAACTCAATTCTGGTAGAATTCCATAGCAAAGTACAAAGTTAGTAACGGATGCACCAATTACGTTGAAATAGATAGTTTTAGCATGTAAACTCAATTCTGGTAGAATTCCATAGCACAGTACAAAGTTAGTAACGGATGCACGAATTAAGTTGAAATAGACAGTTTTAGCATGTAAACTCAATTCTGGTGGAATTCCATAGTAAAGTACAAAGTTAGTATCGGATGCACCAATTACGTTGAAATAGATAGTTTTAGCATACAAACTCAATTCTGGTAGAATTCCATAGCACAGTACAAAGTTAGTAACGGATGCACGAATTAAGTTGAAATAGATAGTTTTTGCATGAAAACTCAATCCTGGTAGAATTCCATAGTAAAGTACAAAGTTAGTATCGGATGCACCAATTACGTTGAAATAGACAGTTTTAGCATGTAAACTCAATTCTGGTGGAATTCCATAGTAAAGTACAAAGTTAGTATCGGATGCACAAATTACGTTGAAATAGACAGTTTTTGCATACAAACTCAATTCTGGTAGAATTCCATAGCAAAGTACAAAGTTAGTATCGGATGCACCAATTACGTTGAAATAGACAGTTTTAGCATGTAAACTCAATTCTGGTGGAATTCCATAGCACAGTACAAAGTTAGTAACGGATGCACCAATTACGTTGAAATAGATAGTTTTAGCATGTAAACTAAATTCTGGTGGAATTCCATAGCACAGTACAAAGTTAGTAACGGATGCACCAATTACGTTGAAATAGATAGTTTTAGCATGTAAACTCAATCCTGGTAGAATTCCATAGTAAAGTACAAAGTTAGTATCGGATGCACCAATTACGTTGAAATAGATAGTTTTAGCATGTAAACTCAATTCTGGTGGAATTCCATAGCACAGTACAAAGTTAGTAACGGATGCACGAATTAAGTTGAAATAGATAGTTTTTGCATGAAAACTCAATCCTGGTAGAATTCCATAGTAAAGTACAAAGTTAGTATCGGATGCACCAATTACGTTGAAATAGACAGTTTTAGCATGTAAACTCAATTCTGGTGGAATTCCATAGTAAAGTACAAAGTTAGTATCGGATGCACCAATTACGTTGAAATAGATAGTTTTAGCATGTAAACTCAATTCTGGTAGAATTCCATAGTAAAGTACAAAGTTAGTATCGGATGCACCAATTACGTTGAAATAGATAGTTTTAGCATGTAAACTCAATTCTGGTAGAATTCCATAGCAAAGTACAAAGTTAGTAACGGATGCACCAATTACGTTGAAATAGATAGTTTTAGCATGTAAACTCAATTCTGGTGGAATTCCATAGCACAGTACAAAGTTAGTAACGGATGCACCAATTACGTTGAAATAGATAGTTTTAGCATGTAAACTCAATTCTGGTGGAATTCCATAGCACAGTACAAAGTTAGTAACGGATGCACCAATTACGTTGAAATAGATAGTTTTAGCATGTAAACTCAATTCTGGTGGAATTCCATAGCACAGTACAAAGTTAGTAACGGATGCACGAATTAAGTTGAAATAGATAGTTTTAGCATGTAAACTCAATTCTGGTAGAATTCCATAGTAAAGTACAAAGTTAGTATCGGATGCACCAATTACGTTGAAATAGATAGTTTTAGCATGTAAACTCAATTCTGGTAGAATTCCATAGCAAAGTACAAAGTTAGTAACGGATGCACCAATTACGTTGAAATAGATAGTTTTAGCATGTAAACTCAATTCTGGTAGAATTCCATAGCACAGTACAAAGTTAGTAACGGATGCACGAATTAAGTTGAAATAGATAGTTTTTGCATGAAAACTCAATCCTGGTAGAATTCCATAGTAAAGTACAAAGTTAGTATCGGATGCACCAATTACGTTGAAATAGATAGTTTTAGCATACAAACTCAATTCTGGTAGAATTCCATAGTAAAGTACAAAGTTAGTATCGGATGCACGAATTAAGTTGAAATAGATAGTTTTAGCATGTAAACTCAATTCTGGTAGAATTCCATAGTAAAGTACAAAGTTAGTATCGGATGCACCAATTACGTTGAAATAGATAGTTTTAGCATGTAAACTCAATTCTGGTAGAATTCCATAGCAAAGTACAAAGTTAGTAACGGATGCACCAATTACGTTGAAATAGATAGTTTTAGCATGTAAACTCAATTCTGGTAGAATTCCATAGCACAGTACAAAGTTAGTAACGGATGCACGAATTAAGTTGAAATAGACAGTTTTAGCATGTAAACTCAATTCTGGTGGAATTCCATAGTAAAGTACAAAGTTAGTATCGGATGCACCAATTACGTTGAAATAGATAGTTTTAGCATACAAACTCAATTCTGGTAGAATTCCATAGCACAGTACAAAGTTAGTAACGGATGCACGAATTAAGTTGAAATAGATAGTTTTTGCATGAAAACTCAATCCTGGTAGAATTCCATAGTAAAGTACAAAGTTAGTAACGGATGCACCAATTACGTTGAAATAGATAGTTTTAGCATGTAAACTCAATTCTGGTGGAATTCCATAGCACAGTACAAAGTTAGTAACGGATGCACGAATTAAGTTGAAATAGATAGTTTTAGCATGTAAACTCAATTCTGGTAGAATTCCATAGTAAAGTACAAAGTTAGTATCGGATGCACCAATTACGTTGAAATAGATAGTTTTAGCATGTAAACTCAATTCTGGTAGAATTCCATAGCAAAGTACAAAGTTAGTAACGGATGCACCAATTACGTTGAAATAGATAGTTTTAGCATGTAAACTCAATTCTGGTAGAATTCCATAGCACAGTACAAAGTTAGTAACGGATGCACGAATTAAGTTGAAATAGACAGTTTTAGCATGTAAACTCAATTCTGGTGGAATTCCATAGTAAAGTACAAAGTTAGTATCGGATGCACCAATTACGTTGAAATAGATAGTTTTAGCATACAAACTCAATTCTGGTAGAATTCCATAGTAAAGTACAAAGTTAGTATCGGATGCACGAATTAAGTTGAAATAGATAGTTTTTGCATGAAAACTCAATCCTGGTAGAATTCCATAGTAAAGTACAAAGTTAGTATCGGATGCACCAATTACGTTGAAATAGATAGTTTTAGCATGTAAACTCAATTCTGGTGGAATTCCATAGCACAGTACAAAGTTAGTAACGGATGCACGAATTAAGTTGAAATAGATAGTTTTTGCATGAAAACTCAATCCTGGTAGAATTCCATAGTAAAGTACAAAGTTAGTATCGGATGCACCAATTACGTTGAAATAGACAGTTTTAGCATGTAAACTCAATTCTGGTGGAATTCCATAGTAAAGTACAAAGTTCGTAACGGATGCACCAATTACGTTGAAATAGATAGTTTTAGCATACAAACTCAATTCTGGTAGAATTCCATAGTAAAGTACAAAGTTAGTATCGGATGCACCAATTACGTTGAAATAGATAGTTTTAGCATGTAAACTCAATTCTGGTAGAATTCCATAGCAAAGTACAAAGTTAGTAACGGATGCACCAATTTAGTTGAAATAGACAGTTTTTGCATGTAAACTCAATCCTGGTAGAATTCCATAGCAAAGTACAAAGTTAGTATCGGATGCACCAATTACGTTGAAATAGATAGTTTTAGCATGTAAACTCAATTCTGGTGGAATTCCATAGCACAGTACAAAGTTAGTAACGGATGCACCAATTACGTTGAAATAGATAGTTTTAGCATGTAAACTCAATTCTGGTGGAATTCCATAGCACAGTACAAAGTTAGTAACGGATGCACCAATTACGTTGAAATAGATAGTTTTAGCATGTAAACTCAATTCTGGTGGAATTCCATAGCACAGTACAAAGTTAGTAACTGATGCACGAATTAAGTTGAAATAGATAGTTTTAGCATGTAAACTCAATTCTGGTAGAATTCCATAGTAAAGTACAAAGTTAGTATCGGATGCACCAATTACGTTGAAATAGATAGTTTTAGCATGTAAACTCAATTCTGGTAGAATTCCATAGCAAAGTACAAAGTTAGTAACGGATGCACCAATTACGTTGAAATAGATAGTTTTAGCATGTAAACTCAATTCTGGTAGAATTCCATAGTAAAGTACAAAGTTAGTATCGGATGCACCAATTACGTTGAAATAGACAGTTTTAGCATGTAAACTCAATTCTGGTGGAATTCCATAGCACAGTACAAAGTTAGTAACGGATGCACCAATTACGTTGAAATAGATAGTTTTAGCATGTAAACTCAATTCTGGTGGAATTCCATAGCACAGTACAAAGTTAGTAACGGATGCACCAATTACGTTGAAATAGATAGTTTTAGCATGTAAACTCAATTCTGGTAGAATTCCATAGTAAAGTACAAAGTTAGTATCGGATGCACCAATTACGTTGAAATAGATAGTTTTAGCATGTAAACTCAATTCTGGTGGAATTCCATAGCACAGTACAAAGTTAGTAACGGATGCACGAATTAAGTTGAAATAGATAGTTTTTGCATGAAAACTCAATCCTGGTAGAATTCCATAGTAAAGTACAAAGTTAGTATCGGATGCACCAATTACGTTGAAATAGACAGTTTTTGCATGTAAACTCAATCCTGGTAGAATTCCATAGCAAAGTACAAAGTTCGTAACGGATGCACCAATTTAGTTGAAATAGACAGTTTTTGCATGTAAACTCAATCCTGGTAGAATTCCATAGCAAAGTACAAAGTTCGTATCGGATGCACCAATTACGTTGAAATAGATAGTTTTAGCATGTAAACTCAATCCTGGTAGAATTCCATAGCAAAGTACAAAGTTCGTATCGGATGCACCAATTACGTTGAAATAGATAGTTTTAGCATGTAAACTCAATTCTGGTAGAATTCCATAGTAAAGTACAAAGTTAGTAACGGATGCACCAATTACGTTGAAATAGACAGTTTTAGCATGTAAACTCAATTCTGGTGGAATTCCATAGCACAGTACAAAGTTAGTAACGGATGCACGAATTAAGTTGAAATAGATAGTTTAAGCATGTAAACTCAATCCTGGTAGAATTCCATAGCAAAGTACAAAGTTCGTATCGGATGCACCAATTACGTTGAAATAGATAGTTTTAGCATGTAAACTCAATTCTGGTAGAATTCCATAGTAAAGTACAAAGTTAGTATCGGATGCACCAATTACGTTGAAATAGATAGTTTTAGCATGTAAACTCAATTCTGGTGGAATTCCATAGCACAGTACAAAGTTAGTAACGGATGCACGAATTAAGTTGAAATAGATAGTTTTAGCATGTAAACTCAATTCTGGTAGAATTCCATAGTAAAGTACAAAGTTCGTAACGGATGCACCAATTTAGTTGAAATAGACAGTTTTTGCATGTAAACTCAATCCTGGTAGAATTCCATAGCAAAGTACAAAGTTCGTAACGGATGCACCAATTTAGTTGAAATAGACAGTTTTTGCATGTAAACTCAATCCTGGTAGAATTCCATAGCAAAGTACAAAGTTCGTATCGGATGCACCAATTACGTTGAAATAGATAGTTTTAGCATGTAAACTCAATCCTGGTAGAATTCCATAGCAAAGTACAAAGTTCGTATCGGATGCACCAATTACGTTGAAATAGATAGTTTTAGCATGTAAACTCAATTCTGGTAGAATTCCATAGTAAAGTACAAAGTTAGTAACGGATGCACCAATTACGTTGAAATAGACAGTTTTAGCATGTAAACTCAATTCTGGTGGAATTCCATAGCACAGTACAAAGTTAGTAACGGATGCACGAATTAAGTTGAAATAGATAGTTTAAGCATGTAAACTCAATTCTGGTAGAATTCCATAGTAAAGTACAAAGTTAGTATCGGATGCACCAATTTAGTTGAAATAGACAGTTTTTGCATGTAAACTCAATCCTGGTAGAATTCCATAGCAAAGTACAAAGTTCGTAACGGATGCACCAATTTAGTTGAAATAGACAGTTTTTGCATGTAAACTCAATCCTGGTAGAATTCCATAGCAAAGTACAAAGTTCGTATCGGATGCACCAATTACGTTGAAATAGATAGTTTTAGCATGTAAACTCAATTCTGGTAGAATTCCATAGTAAAGTACAAAGTTAGTATCGGATGCACCAATTTAGTTGAAATAGACAGTTTTAGCATGTAAACTCAATTCTGGTAGAATTCCATAGTAAAGTACAAAGTTAGTAACGGATGCACCAATTACGTTGAAATAGACAGTTTTAGCATGTAAACTCAATTCTGGTGGAATTCCATAGCACAGTACAAAGTTAGTAACGGATGCACGAATTAAGTTGAAATAGATAGTTTTAGCATGTAAACTCAATTCTGGTAGAATTCCATAGTAAAGTACAAAGTTAGTATCGGATGCACCAATTACGTTGAAATAGATAGTTTTAGCATGTAAACTCAATTCTGGTAGAATTCCATAGCAAAGTACAAAGTTAGTAACGGATGCACCAATTACGTTGAAATAGATAGTTTTAGCATGTAAACTCAATTCTGGTAGAATTCCATAGTAAAGTACAAAGTTAGTATCGGATGCACCAATTACGTTGAAATAGACAGTTTTAGCATGTAAACTCAATTCTGGTGGAATTCCATAGCACAGTACAAAGTTAGTAACGGATGCACCAATTACGTTGAAATAGATAGTTTTAGCATGTAAACTCAGTTCTGGTAGAATTCCATAGTAAAGTACAAAGTTAGTATCGGATGCACCAATTACGTTGAAATAGATAGTTTTAGCATGTAAACTCAATCCTGGTAGAATTCCATAGCACAGTACAAAGTTAGTAACGGATGCACGAATTAAGTTGAAATAGATAGTTTTAGCATGTAAACTCAATTCTGGTAGAATTCCATAGTAAAGTACAAAGTTAGTATCGGATGCACCAATTACGTTGAAATAGATAGTTTTAGCATGTAAACTCAATTCTGGTAGAATTCCATAGCAAAGTACAAAGTTAGTATCGGATGCACCAATTACGTTGAAATAGACAGTTTTAGCATGTAAACTCAATTCTGGTGGAATTCCATAGCACAGTACAAAGTTAGTAACGGATGCACCAATTACGTTGAAATAGATAGTTTTAGCATGTAAACTCAATTCTGGTGGAATTCCATAGCACAGTACAAAGTTAGTAACGGATGCACCAATTACGTTGAAATAGATAGTTTTAGCATGTAAACTCAATTCTGGTAGAATTCCATAGTAAAGTACAAAGTTAGTATCGGATGCACCAATTACGTTGAAATAGATAGTTTTAGCATGTAAACTCAATTCTGGTGGAATTCCATAGCACAGTACAAAGTTAGTAACGGATGCACGAATTAAGTTGAAATAGATAGTTTTTGCATGAAAACTCAATCCTGGTAGAATTCCATAGTAAAGTACAAAGTTAGTATCGGATGCACCAATTACGTTGAAATAGACAGTTTTAGCATGTAAACTCAATTCTGGTGGAATTCCATAGCACAGTACAAAGTTAGTAACGGATGCACGAATTAAGTTGAAATAGATAGTTTTAGCATGTAAACTCAATTCTGGTAGAATTCCATAGTAAAGTACAAAGTTAGTATCGGATGCACCAATTTAGTTGAAATAGACAGTTTTTGCATGTAAACTCAATCCTGGTAGAATTCCATAGCAAAGTACAAAGTTCGTAACGGATGCACCAATTTAGTTGAAATAGACAGTTTTTGCATGTAAACTCAATCCTGGTAGAATTCCATAGCAAAGTACAAAGTTCGTATCGGATGCACCAATTACGTTGAAATAGATAGTTTTAGCATGTAAACTCAATCCTGGTAGAATTCCATAGCAAAGTACAAAGTTCGTATCGGATGCACCAATTACGTTGAAATAGATAGTTTTAGCATGTAAACTCAATTCTGGTAGAATTCCATAGTAAAGTACAAAGTTAGTAACGGATGCACCAATTACGTTGAAATAGACAGTTTTAGCATGTAAACTCAATTCTGGTGGAATGCCATAGCACAGTACAAAGTTAGTAACGGATGCACGAATTAAGTTGAAATAGATAGTTTTAGCATGTAAACTCAATTCTGGTAGAATTCCATAGTAAAGTACAAAGTTAGTATCGGATGCACCAATTTAGTTGAAATAGACAGTTTTTGCATGTAAACTCAATCCTGGTAGAATTCCATAGCAAAGTACAAAGTTCGTAACGGATGCACCAATTTAGTTGAAATAGACAGTTTTTGCATGTAAACTCAATCCTGGTAGAATTCCATAGCAAAGTACAAAGTTCGTATCGGATGCACCAATTACGTTGAAATAGATAGTTTTAGCATGTAAACTCAATCCTGGTAGAATTCCATAGCAAAGTACAAAGTTCGTATCGGATGCACCAATTACGTTGAAATAGATAGTTTTAGCATGTAAACTCAATTCTGGTAGAATTCCATAGTAAAGTACAAAGTTAGTAACGGATGCACCAATTACGTTGAAATAGACAGTTTTAGCATGTAAACTCAATTCTGGTGGAATTCCATAGCACAGTACAAAGTTAGTAACGGATGCACGAATTAAGTTGAAATAGATAGTTTTAGCATGTAAACTCAATTCTGGTAGAATTCCATAGTAAAGTACAAAGTTAGTATCGGATGCACCAATTACGTTGAAATAGACAGTTTTAGCATGTAAACTCAATTCTGGTGGAATTCCATAGCACAGTACAAAGTTAGTAACGGATGCACC
Organism: Anopheles moucheti; assembly: GCF_943734755.1. NCBI lineage: Eukaryota > Metazoa > Arthropoda > Insecta > Diptera > Culicidae > Anopheles > Anopheles moucheti. The sequence continues at coordinate 36,407 of NW_026453649.1, forward strand.
AATTACGTTGAAATAGATAGTTTTAGCATGTAAACTCAATTCTGGTAGAATTCCATAGTAAAGTACAAAGTTAGTATCGGATGCACCAATTACGTTGAAATAGACAGTTTTAGCATGTAAACTCAATTCTGGTGGAATTCCATAGCACAGTACAAAGTTAGTAACGGATGCACCAATTACGTTGAAATAGATAGTTTTAGCATGTAAACTCAGTTCTGGTAGAATTCCATAGTAAAGTACAAAGTTAGTATCGGATGCACCAATTACGTTGAAATAGATAGTTTTAGCATGTAAACTCAATCCTGGTAGAATTCCATAGCAAAGTACAAAGTTCGTATCGGATGCACCAATTACGTTGAAATAGATAGTTTTAGCATGTAAACTCAATTCTGGTAGAATTCCATAGTAAAGTACAAAGTTAGTATCGGATGCACCAATTACGTTGAAATAGATAGTTTTAGCATGTAAACTCAATTCTGGTAGAATTCCATAGCAAAGTACAAAGTTAGTAACGGATGCACCAATTACGTTGAAATAGATAGTTTTAGCATGTAAACTCAATTCTGGTAGAATTCCATAGTAAAGTACAAAGTTAGTATCGGATGCACCAATTACGTTGAAATAGACAGTTTTAGCATGTAAACTCAATTCTGGTGGAATTCCATAGCACAGTACAAAGTTAGTAACGGATGCACCAATTACGTTGAAATAGATAGTTTTAGCATGTAAACTCAGTTCTGGTAGAATTCCATAGTAAAGTACAAAGTTAGTATCGGATGCACCAATTACGTTGAAATAGATAGTTTTAGCATGTAAACTCAATCCTGGTAGAATTCCATAGCACAGTACAAAGTTAGTAACGGATGCACCAATTACGTTGAAATAGATAGTTTTAGCATGTAAACTCAATTCTGGTAGAATTCCATAGCATAGTACAAAGTTCGTAACGGATGCACCAATTACGTTGAAATAGATAGTTTTAGCATGTAAACTCAATTCTGGTAGAATTCCATAGTAAAGTACAAAGTTAGTATCGGATGCACCAATTACGTTGAAATAGATAGTTTTAGCATGTAAACTCAATTCTGGTAGAATTCCATAGTAAAGTACAAAGTTAGTATCGGATGCACCAATTACGTTGAAATAGACAGTTTTAGCATGTAAACTCAATCCTGGTAGAATTCCATAGCATAGTACAAAGTTAGTAACGGATGCACCAATTACGTTGAAATAGACAGTTTTAGCATGTAAACTCAATCCTGGTAGAATTCCATAGCAGAGTACAAAGTTAGTAACGGATGCACCAATTACGTTGAAATAGATAGTTTTAGCATGTAAACTCAATTCTGGTAGAATTCCATAGCAAAGTACAAAGTTAGTAACGGATGCACCAATTACGTTGAAATAGACAGTTTTTGCATACAAACTCAATTCTGGTAGAATTCCATAGCAAAGTACAAAGTTAGTATCGGATGCACCAATTACGTTGAAATAGACAGTTTTAGCATGAAAACTCAATGCTGGTAGAATTCCATAGCATAGTACAAAGTTAGTAACGGATGCACCAATTACGTTGAAATAGACAGTTTTTGCATACAAACTCAATTCTGGTAGAATTCCATAGTAAAGTACAAAGTTAGTAACGGATGCACCAATTACGTTGAAATAGACAGTTTTAGCATGAAAACTCAATTCTGGTAGAATTCCATAGCATAGTACAAAGTTAGTAACGGATGCACCAATTACGTTGAAATAGACAGTTTTTGCATACAAACTCAATTCTGGTAGAATTCCATAGCAAAGTACAAAGTTAGTATCGGATGCACCAATTACGTTGAAATAGACAGTTTTAGCATGTAAACTCAATTCTGGTGGAATTCCATAGCACAGTACAAAGTTAGTAACGGATGCACCAATTACGTTGAAATAGATAGTTTTAGCATGTAAACTCAATTCTGGTGGAATTCCATAGCACAGTACAAAGTTAGTAACGGATGCACCAATTACGTTGAAATAGATAGTTTTAGCATGTAAACTCAATTCTGGTAGAATTCCATAGCAAAGTACAAAGTTAGTATCGGATGCACCAATTACGTTGAAATAGATAGTTTTAGCATGTAAACTCAATTCTGGTAGAATTCCATAGTAAAGTACAAAGTTAGTATCGGATGCACCAATTACGTTGAAATAGACAGTTTTAGCATGAAAACTCAATGCTGGTAGAATTCCATAGCATAGTACAAAGTTAGTAACGGATGCACCAATTACGTTGAAATAGACAGTTTTTGCATACAAACTCAATTCTGGTAGAATTCCATAGTAAAGTACAAAGTTAGTAACGGATGCACCAATTACGTTGAAATAGACAGTTTTAGCATGAAAACTCAATTCTGGTAGAATTCCATAGCATAGTACAAAGTTAGTAACGGATGCACCAATTACGTTGAAATAGACAGTTTTTGCATACAAACTCAATTCTGGTAGAATTCCATAGCAAAGTACAAAGTTAGTATCGGATGCACCAATTACGTTGAAATAGACAGTTTTAGCATGTAAACTCAATTCTGGTGGAATTCCATAGCACAGTACAAAGTTAGTAACGGATGCACCAATTACGTTGAAATAGATAGTTTTAGCATGTAAACTCAATTCTGGTGGAATTCCATAGCACAGTACAAAGTTAGTAACGGATGCACCAATTACGTTGAAATAGACAGTTTTAGCATGTAAACTCAATTCTGGTGGAATTCCATAGCACAGTACAAAGTTAGTAACGGATGCACCAATTACGTTGAAATAGATAGTTTTAGCATGTAAACTCAATTCTGGTAGAATTCCATAGCAAAGTACAAAGTTAGTAACGGATGCACCAATTACGTTGAAATAGATAGTTTTAGCATGTAAACTCAATTCTGGTAGAATTCCATAGTAAAGTACAAAGTAAGTATCGGATGCACCAATTACGTTGAAATAGACAGTTTTAGCATGAAAACTCAATGCTGGTAGAATTCCATAGCATAGTACAAAGTTAGTAACGGATGCACCAATTACGTTGAAATAGACAGTTTTTGCATACAAACTCAATTCTGGTAGTTTTAGCATGTAAACTCAATTCTGGTAGAATTCCATAGTAAAGTACAAAGTTAGTATCGGATGCACCAATTACGTTGAAATAGATAGTTTTAGCATGTAAACTCAATTCTGGTGGAATTCCATAGCACAGTACAAAGTTAGTAACGGATGCACGAATTAAGTTGAAATAGACAGTTTTAGCATGTAAACTCAATTCTGGTGGAATTCCATAGCACAGTACAAAGTTAGTAACGGATGCACCAATTACGTTGAAATAGACAGTTTTAGCATGTAAACTCAATTCTGGTGGAATTCCATAGCACAGTACAAAGTTAGTAACGGATGCACCAATTACGTTGAAATAGATAGTTTTAGCATGTAAACTCAATTCTGGTAGAATTCCATAGCAAAGTACAAAGTTAGTATCGGATGCACCAATTACGTTGAAATAGATAGTTTTAGCATGTAAACTCAATTCTGGTAGAATTCCATAGTAAAGTACAAAGTAAGTATCGGATGCACCAATTACGTTGAAATAGACAGTTTTAGCATGAAAACTCAATGCTGGTAGAATTCCATAGCATAGTACAAAGTTAGTAACGGATGCACCAATTACGTTGAAATAGACAGTTTTTGCATACAAACTCAATTCTGGTAGTTTTAGCATGTAAACTCAATTCTGGTAGAATTCCATAGTAAAGTACAAAGTTAGTATCGGATGCACCAATTACGTTGAAATAGATAGTTTTAGCATGTAAACTCAATTCTGGTGGAATTCCATAGCACAGTACAAAGTTAGTAACGGATGCACGAATTAAGTTGAAATAGATAGTTTTTGCATGAAAACTCAATCCTGGTAGAATTCCATAGCACAGTACAAAGTTAGTAACGGATGCACCAATTACGTTGAAATAGATAGTTTTAGCATGTAAACTCAATTCTGGTAGAATTCCATAGCATAGTACAAAGTTCGTAACGGATGCACCAATTACGTTGAAATAGATAGTTTTAGCATGTAAACTCAATTCTGGTAGAATTCCATAGTAAAGTACAAAGTTAGTATCGGATGCACCAATTACGTTGAAATAGATAGTTTTAGCATGTAAACTCAATTCTGGTAGAATTCCATAGTAAAGTACAAAGTTAGTATCGGATGCACCAATTACGTTGAAATAGACAGTTTTAGCATGTAAACTCAATCCTGGTAGAATTCCATAGCATAGTACAAAGTTAGTAACGGATGCACCAATTACGTTGAAATAGACAGTTTTAGCATGTAAACTCAATCCTGGTAGAATTCCATAGCAGAGTACAAAGTTAGTAACGGATGCACCAATTACGTTGAAATAGATAGTTTTAGCATGTAAACTCAATTCTGGTAGAATTCCATAGCAAAGTACAAAGTTAGTAACGGATGCACCAATTACGTTGAAATAGACAGTTTTTGCATACAAACTCAATTCTGGTAGAATTCCATAGCAAAGTACAAAGTTAGTATCGGATGCACCAATTACGTTGAAATAGACAGTTTTAGCATGAAAACTCAATGCTGGTAGAATTCCATAGCATAGTACAAAGTTAGTAACGGATGCACCAATTACGTTGAAATAGACAGTTTTTGCATACAAACTCAATTCTGGTAGAATTCCATAGTAAAGTACAAAGTTAGTAACGGATGCACCAATTACGTTGAAATAGACAGTTTTAGCATGAAAACTCAATTCTGGTAGAATTCCATAGCATAGTACAAAGTTAGTAACGGATGCACCAATTACGTTGAAATAGACAGTTTTTGCATACAAACTCAATTCTGGTAGAATTCCATAGCAAAGTACAAAGTTAGTATCGGATGCACCAATTACGTTGAAATAGACAGTTTTAGCATGTAAACTCAATTCTGGTGGAATTCCATAGCACAGTACAAAGTTAGTAACGGATGCACCAATTACGTTGAAATAGATAGTTTTAGCATGTAAACTCAATTCTGGTGGAATTCCATAGCACAGTACAAAGTTAGTAACGGATGCACCAATTACGTTGAAATAGATAGTTTTAGCATGTAAACTCAATTCTGGTAGAATTCCATAGCAAAGTACAAAGTTAGTATCGGATGCACCAATTACGTTGAAATAGATAGTTTTAGCATGTAAACTCAATTCTGGTAGAATTCCATAGTAAAGTACAAAGTTAGTATCGGATGCACCAATTACGTTGAAATAGACAGTTTTAGCATGAAAACTCAATGCTGGTAGAATTCCATAGCATAGTACAAAGTTAGTAACGGATGCACCAATTACGTTGAAATAGACAGTTTTTGCATACAAACTCAATTCTGGTAGAATTCCATAGTAAAGTACAAAGTTAGTAACGGATGCACCAATTACGTTGAAATAGACAGTTTTAGCATGAAAACTCAATTCTGGTAGAATTCCATAGCATAGTACAAAGTTAGTAACGGATGCACCAATTACGTTGAAATAGACAGTTTTTGCATACAAACTCAATTCTGGTAGAATTCCATAGCAAAGTACAAAGTTAGTATCGGATGCACCAATTACGTTGAAATAGACAGTTTTAGCATGTAAACTCAATTCTGGTGGAATTCCATAGCACAGTACAAAGTTAGTAACGGATGCACCAATTACGTTGAAATAGATAGTTTTAGCATGTAAACTCAATTCTGGTGGAATTCCATAGCACAGTACAAAGTTAGTAACGGATGCACCAATTACGTTGAAATAGACAGTTTTAGCATGTAAACTCAATTCTGGTGGAATTCCATAGCACAGTACAAAGTTAGTAACGGATGCACCAATTACGTTGAAATAGATAGTTTTAGCATGTAAACTCAATTCTGGTAGAATTCCATAGCAAAGTACAAAGTTAGTAACGGATGCACCAATTACGTTGAAATAGATAGTTTTTGCATACAAACTCAATTCTGGTAGAATTCCATAGCAAAGTACAAAGTTAGTATCGGATGCACCAATTACGTTGAAATAGATAGTTTTAGCATGTAAACTCAATTCTGGTAGAATTCCATAGTAAAGTACAAAGTAAGTATCGGATGCACCAATTACGTTGAAATAGACAGTTTTAGCATGAAAACTCAATGCTGGTAGAATTCCATAGCATAGTACAAAGTTAGTAACGGATGCACCAATTACGTTGAAATAGACAGTTTTTGCATACAAACTCAATTCTGGTAGAATTCCATAGTAAAGTACAAAGTTAGTAACGGATGCACTAATTACGTTGAAATAGACAGTTTTAGCATGTAAACTCAATCCTGGTGGAATTCCATAGCACAGTACAAAGTTAGTAACGGATGCACAAATTACGTTGAAATAGACAGTTTTTGCATACAAACTCAATTCTGGTAGAATTCCATAGCAAAGTACAAAGTTAGTATCGGATGCACCAATTACGTTGAAATAGACAGTTTTAGCATGTAAACTCAATTCTGGTGGAATTCCATAGCACAGTACAAAGTTAGTAACGGATGCACCAATTACGTTGAAATAGATAGTTTTAGCATGTAAACTCAATTCTGGTGGAATTCCATAGCACAGTACAAAGTTAGTAACGGATGCACCAATTACGTTGAAATAGATAGTTTTAGCATGTAAACTCAATTCTGGTAGAATTCCATAGTAAAGTACAAAGTTAGTATCGGATGCACCAATTACGTTGAAATAGATAGTTTTAGCATGTAAACTCAATTCTGGTGGAATTCCATAGCACAGTACAAAGTTAGTAACGGATGCACGAATTAAGTTGAAATAGATAGTTTTTGCATGAAAACTCAATCCTGGTAGAATTCCATAGTAAAGTACAAAGTTAGTATCGGATGCACCAATTACGTTGAAATAGACAGTTTTAGCATGTAAACTCAATTCTGGTGGAATTCCATAGCACAGTACAAAGTTAGTAACGGATGCACGAATTAAGTTGAAATAGATAGTTTTAGCATGTAAACTCAATTCTGGTAGAATTCCATAGTAAAGTACAAAGTTAGTATCGGATGCACCAATTACGTTGAAATAGATAGTTTTAGCATGTAAACTCAATTCTGGTAGAATTCCATAGCAAAGTACAAAGTTAGTAACGGATGCACCAATTACGTTGAAATAGATAGTTTTAGCATGTAAACTCAATTCTGGTAGAATTCCATAGTAAAGTACAAAGTTAGTATCGGATGCACCAATTACGTTGAAATAGATAGTTTTAGCATGTAAACTCAATTCTGGTGGAATTCCATAGCACAGTACAAAGTTAGTAACGGATGCACCAATTACGTTGAAATAGATAGTTTAAGCATGTAAACTCAATTCTGGTGGAATTCCATAGCACAGTACAAAGTTAGTAACGGATGCACCAATTACGTTGAAATAGATAGTTTTAGCATGTAAACTCAATTCTGGTGGAATTCCATAGCACAGTACAAAGTTAGTAACGGATGCACGAATTAAGTTGAAATAGATAGTTTTAGCATGTAAACTCAATTCTGGTAGAATTCCATAGTAAAGTACAAAGTTAGTATCGGATGCACCAATTACGTTGAAATAGATAGTTTTAGCATGTAAACTCAATTCTGGTGGAATTCCATAGCACAGTACAAAGTTAGTAACGGATGCACCAATTACGTTGAAATAGATAGTTTTAGCATGAAAACTCAATCCTGGTAGAATTCCATAGTAAAGTACAAAGTTAGTATCGGATGCACCAATTACGTTGAAATAGACAGTTTTAGCATGTAAACTCAATTCTGGTGGAATTCCATAGCACAGTACAAAGTTAGTAACGGATGCACGAATTAAGTTGAAATAGATAGTTTTAGCATGTATACTCAATTCTGGTAGAATTCCATAGTAAAGTACAAAGTTAGTATCGGATGCACCAATTACGTTGAAATAGATAGTTTTAGCATGTAAACTCAATTCTGGTAGAATTCCATAGCAAAGTACAAAGTTAGTAACGGATGCACCAATTACGTTGAAATAGATAGTTTTAGCATGTAAACTCAATTCTGGTAGAATTCCATAGTAAAGTACAAAGTTAGTATCGGATGCACCAATTACGTTGAAATAGATAGTTTTAGCATGTAAACTCAATTCTGGTGGAATTCCATAGCACAGTACAAAGTTAGTAACGGATGCACGAATTAAGTTGAAATAGATAGTTTTTGCATGTAAACTCAATTCTGGTAGAATTCCATAGTAAAGTACAAAGTTAGTATCGGATGCACCAATTACGTTGAAATAGATAGTTTTAGCATGTAAACTCAATTCTGGTGGAATTCCATAGCACAGTACAAAGTTAGTAACGGATGCACGAATTAAGTTGAAATAGATAGTTTTTGCATGAAAACTCAATCCTGGTAGAATTCCATAGTAAAGTACAAAGTTAGTATCGGATGCACCAATTACGTTGAAATAGACAGTTTTAGCATGTAAACTCAATTCTGGTGGAATTCCATAGCACAGTACAAAGTTAGTAACGGATGCACGAATTAAGTTGAAATAGATAGTTTTAGCATGTAAACTCAATTCTGGTAGAATTCCATAGTAAAGTACAAAGTTAGTATCGGATGCACCAATTACGTTGAAATAGATAGTTTTAGCATGTAAACTCAATTCTGGTAGAATTCCATAGCAAAGTACAAAGTTAGTAACGGATGCACCAATTACGTTGAAATAGATAGTTTTAGCATGTAAACTCAATTCTGGTAGAATTCCATAGTAAAGTACAAAGTTAGTATCGGATGCACCAATTACGTTGAAATAGATAGTTTTAGCATGTAAACTCAATTCTGGTGGAATTCCATAGCACAGTACAAAGTTAGTAACGGATGCACCAATTACGTTGAAATAGATAGTTTTAGCATGTAAACTCAATTCTGGTGGAATTCCATAGCACAGTACAAAGTTAGTAACGGATGCACCAATTACGTTGAAATAGATAGTTTTAGCATGTAAACTCAATTCTGGTGGAATTCCATAGCACAGTACAAAGTTAGTAACGGATGCACCAATTACGTTGAAATAGATAGTTTTAGCATGTAAACTCAATTCTGGTAGAATTCCATAGTATAGTACAAAGTTAGTATCGGATGCACCAATTACGTTGAAATAGACAGTTTTAGCATGTAAACTCAATTCTGGTGGAATTCCATAGCACAGTACAAAGTTAGTAACGGATGCACCAATTACGTTGAAATAGATAGTTTTAGCATGAAAACTCAATCCTGGTAGAATTCCATAGTAAAGTACAAAGTTAGTATCGGATGCAAAAATTACGTTGAAATAGACAGTTTTAGCATGTAAACTCAATTCTGGTGGAATTCCATAGCACAGTACAAAGTTAGTAACGGATGCACGAATTAAGTTGAAATAGATAGTTTTAGCATGTAAACTCAATTCTGGTAGAATTCAATAGTAAAGTACAAAGTTAGTATCGGATGCACCAATTACGTTGAAATAGATAGTTTTAGCATGTAAACTCAATTCTGGTAGAATTCCATAGCAAAGTACAAAGTTAGTAACGGATGCACCAATTACGTTGAAATAGATAGTTTTAGCATGTAAACTCAATTCTGGTAGAATTCCATAGTAAAGTACAAAGTTAGTATCGGATGCACCAATTACGTTGAAATAGATAGTTTTAGCATGTAAACTCAATTCTGGTGGAATTCCATAGCACAGTACAAAGTTAGTAACGGATGCACGAATTAAGTTGAAATAGATAGTTTTTGCATGAAAACTCAATCCTGGTAGAATTCCATAGTAAAGTACAAAGTTAGTATCGGATGCACCAATTACGTTGAAATAGACAGTTTTAGCATGTAAACTCAATTCTGGTGGAATTCCATAGCACAGTACAAAGTTAGTAACGGATGCACGAATTAAGTTGAAATAGATAGTTTTAGCATGTAAACTCAATTCTGGTAGAATTCCATAGTAAAGTACAAAGTTAGTATCGGATGCACCAATTTAGTTGAAATAGACAGTTTTTGCATGTAAACTCAATCCTGGTAGAATTCCATAGCAAAGTACAAAGTTCGTAACGGATGCACCAATTTAGTTGAAATAGACAGTTTTTGCATGTAAACTCAATCCTGGTAGAATTCCATAGCAAAGTACAAAGTTCGTATCGGATGCACCAATTACGTTGAAATAGATAGTTTTAGCATGTAAACTCAATCCTGGTAGAATTCCATAGCAAAGTACAAAGTTCGTATCGGATGCACCAATTACGTTGAAATAGATAGTTTTAGCATGTAAACTCAATTCTGGTAGAATTCCATAGTAAAGTACAAAGTTAGTAACGGATGCACCAATTACGTTGAAATAGACAGTTTTAGCATGTAAACTCAATTCTGGTGGAATTCCATAGCACAGTACAAAGTTAGTAACGGATGCACGAATTAAGTTGAAATAGATAGTTTTAGCATGTAAACTCAATTCTGGTAGAATTCCATAGTAAAGTACAAAGTTAGTATCGGATGCACCAATTACGTTGAAATAGACAGTTTTAGCATGTAAACTCAATCCTGTTAGAATTCCATAGCACAGTACAAAGTTAGTAACGGATGCACCAATTTAGTTGAAATAGACAGTTTTAGCATGTAAACTCAATTCTGGTGGAATTCCATAGCACAGTACAAAGTTAGTAACGGATGCACCAATTACGTTGAAATAGATAGTTTTAGCATGTAAACTCAATTCTGGTAGAATTCCATAGCAAAGTACAAAGTTAGTAACGGATGCACCAATTACGTTGAAATAGACAGTTTTTGCATACAAACTCAATTCTGGTAGAATTCCATAGCAAAGTACAAAGTTAGTATCGGATGCACCAATTACGTTGAAATAGATAGTTTTAGCATGTAAACTCAATTCTGGTAGAATTCCATAGTAAAGTACAAAGTAAGTATCGGATGCACCAATTACGTTGAAATAGACAGTTTTAGCATGAAAACTCAATGCTGGTAGAATTCCATAGCATAGTACAAAGTTAGTAACGGATGCACCAATTACGTTGAAATAGACAGTTTTTGCATACAAACTCAATTCTGGTAGAATTCCATAGTAAAGTACAAAGTTAGTAACGGATGCACTAATTACGTTGAAATAGACAGTTTTAGCATGTAAACTCAATCCTGGTGGAATTCCATAGCACAGTACAAAGTTAGTAACGGATGCACAAATTACGTTGAAATAGACAGTTTTTGCATACAAACTCAATTCTGGTAGAATTCCATAGCAAAGTACAAAGTTAGTATCGGATGCACCAATTACGTTGAAATAGACAGTTTTAGCATGTAAACTCAATTCTGGTGGAATTCCATAGCACAGTACAAAGTTAGTAACGGATGCACCAATTACGTTGAAATAGATAGTTTTAGCATGTAAACTCAATTCTGGTGGAATTCCATAGCACAGTACAAAGTTAGTAACGGATGCACCAATTACGTTGAAATAGATAGTTTTAGCATGTAAACTCAATTCTGGTAGAATTCCATAGTAAAGTACAAAGTTAGTATCGGATGCACCAATTACGTTGAAATAGATAGTTTTAGCATGTAAACTCAATTCTGGTGGAATTCCATAGCACAGTACAAAGTTAGTAACGGATGCACGAATTAAGTTGAAATAGATAGTTTTTGCATGAAAACTCAATCCTGGTAGAATTCCATAGTAAAGTACAAAGTTAGTATCGGATGCACCAATTACGTTGAAATAGACAGTTTTAGCATGTAAACTCAATTCTGGTGGAATTCCATAGCACAGTACAAAGTTAGTAACGGATGCACGAATTAAGTTGAAATAGATAGTTTTAGCATGTAAACTCAATTCTGGTAGAATTCCATAGTAAAGTACAAAGTTAGTATCGGATGCACCAATTACGTTGAAATAGATAGTTTTAGCATGTAAACTCAATTCTGGTAGAATTCCATAGCAAAGTACAAAGTTAGTAACGGATGCACCAATTACGTTGAAATAGATAGTTTTAGCATGTAAACTCAATTCTGGTAGAATTCCATAGTAAAGTACAAAGTTAGTATCGGATGCACCAATTACGTTGAAATAGATAGTTTTAGCATGTAAACTCAATTCTGGTGGAATTCCATAGCACAGTACAAAGTTAGTAACGGATGCACCAATTACGTTGAAATAGATAGTTTTAGCATGTAAACTCAATTCTGGTGGAATTCCATAGCACAGTACAAAGTTAGTAACGGATGCACCAATTACGTTGAAATAGATAGTTTTAGCATGTAAACTCAATTCTGGTGGAATTCCATAGCACAGTACAAAGTTAGTAACGGATGCACGAATTAAGTTGAAATAGATAGTTTTAGCATGTAAACTCAATTCTGGTAGAATTCCATAGTAAAGTACAAAGTTAGTATCGGATGCACCAATTACGTTGAAATAGATAGTTTTAGCATGTAAACTCAATTCTGGTGGAATTCCATAGCACAGTACAAAGTTAGTAACGGATGCACCAATTACGTTGAAATAGATAGTTTTAGCATGAAAACTCAATCCTGGTAGAATTCCATAGTAAAGTACAAAGTTAGTATCGGATGCACCAATTACGTTGAAATAGACAGTTTTAGCATGTAAACTCAATTCTGGTGGAATTCCATAGCACAGTACAAAGTTAGTAACGGATGCACGAATTAAGTTGAAATAGATAGTTTTAGCATGTAAACTCAATTCTGGTAGAATTCCATAGTAAAGTACAAAGTTAGTATCGGATGCACCAATTACGTTGAAATAGATAGTTTTAGCATGTAAACTCAATTCTGGTAGAATTCCATAGCAAAGTACAAAGTTAGTAACGGATGCACCAATTACGTTGAAATAGATAGTTTTAGCATGTAAACTCAATTCTGGTAGAATTCCATAGTAAAGTACAAAGTTAGTATCGGATGCACCAATTACGTTGAAATAGATAGTTTTAGCATGTAAACTCAATTCTGGTGGAATTCCATAGCACAGTACAAAGTTAGTAACGGATGCACGAATTAAGTTGAAATAGATAGTTTTTGCATGTAAACTCAATTCTGGTAGAATTCCATAGTAAAGTACAAAGTTAGTATCGGATGCACCAATTACGTTGAAATAGATAGTTTTAGCATGTAAACTCAATTCTGGTGGAATTCCATAGCACAGTACAAAGTTAGTAACGGATGCACGAATTAAGTTGAAATAGATAGTTTTTGCATGAAAACTCAATCCTGGTAGAATTCCATAGTAAAGTACAAAGTTAGTATCGGATGCACCAATTACGTTGAAATAGACAGTTTTAGCATGTAAACTCAATTCTGGTGGAATTCCATAGCACAGTACAAAGTTAGTAACGGATGCACGAATTAAGTTGAAATAGATAGTTTTAGCATGTAAACTCAATTCTGGTAGAATTCCATAGTAAAGTACAAAGTTAGTATCGGATGCACCAATTACGTTGAAATAGATAGTTTTAGCATGTAAACTCAATTCTGGTAGAATTCCATAGCAAAGTACAAAGTTAGTAACGGATGCACCAATTACGTTGAAATAGATAGTTTTAGCATGTAAACTCAATTCTGGTAGAATTCCATAGTAAAGTACAAAGTTAGTATCGGATGCACCAATTACGTTGAAATAGATAGTTTTAGCATGTAAACTCAATTCTGGTGGAATTCCATAGCACAGTACAAAGTTAGTAACGGATGCACCAATTACGTTGAAATAGATAGTTTTAGCATGTAAACTCAATTCTGGTGGAATTCCATAGCACAGTACAAAGTTAGTAACGGATGCACCAATTACGTTGAAATAGATAGTTTTAGCATGTAAACTCAATTCTGGTGGAATTCCATAGCACAGTACAAAGTTAGTAACGGATGCACCAATTACGTTGAAATAGATAGTTTTAGCATGTAAACTCAATTCTGGTAGAATTCCATAGTATAGTACAAAGTTAGTATCGGATGCACCAATTACGTTGAAATAGACAGTTTTAGCATGTAAACTCAATTCTGGTGGAATTCCATAGCACAGTACAAAGTTAGTAACGGATGCACCAATTACGTTGAAATAGATAGTTTTAGCATGAAAACTCAATCCTGGTAGAATTCCATAGTAAAGTACAAAGTTAGTATCGGATGCACCAATTACGTTGAAATAGACAGTTTTAGCATGTAAACTCAATTCTGGTGGAATTCCATAGCACAGTACAAAGTTAGTAACGGATGCACGAATTAAGTTGAAATAGATAGTTTTAGCATGTAAACTCAATTCTGGTAGAATTCAATAGTAAAGTACAAAGTTAGTATCGGATGCACCAATTACGTTGAAATAGATAGTTTTAGCATGTAAACTCAATTCTGGTAGAATTCCATAGCAAAGTACAAAGTTAGTAACGGATGCACCAATTACGTTGAAATAGATAGTTTTAGCATGTAAACTCAATTCTGGTAGAATTCCATAGTAAAGTACAAAGTTAGTATCGGATGCACCAATTACGTTGAAATAGATAGTTTTAGCATGTAAACTCAATTCTGGTGGAATTCCATAGCACAGTACAAAGTTAGTAACGGATGCACGAATTAAGTTGAAATAGATAGTTTTTGCATGAAAACTCAATCCTGGTAGAATTCCATAGTAAAGTACAAAGTTAGTATCGGATGCACCAATTACGTTGAAATAGACAGTTTTAGCATGTAAACTCAATTCTGGTGGAATTCCATAGCACAGTACAAAGTTAGTAACGGATGCACGAATTAAGTTGAAATAGATAGTTTTAGCATGTAAACTCAATTCTGGTAGAATTCCATAGTAAAGTACAAAGTTAGTATCGGATGCACCAATTTAGTTGAAATAGACAGTTTTTGCATGTAAACTCAATCCTGGTAGAATTCCATAGCAAAGTACAAAGTTCGTAACGGATGCACCAATTTAGTTGAAATAGACAGTTTTTGCATGTAAACTCAATCCTGGTAGAATTCCATAGCAAAGTACAAAGTTCGTATCGGATGCACCAATTACGTTGAAATAGATAGTTTTAGCATGTAAACTCAATCCTGGTAGAATTCCATAGCAAAGTACAAAGTTCGTATCGGATGCACCAATTACGTTGAAATAGATAGTTTTAGCATGTAAACTCAATTCTGGTAGAATTCCATAGTAAAGTACAAAGTTAGTAACGGATGCACCAATTACGTTGAAATAGACAGTTTTAGCATGTAAACTCAATTCTGGTGGAATTCCATAGCACAGTACAAAGTTAGTAACGGATGCACGAATTAAGTTGAAATAGATAGTTTTAGCATGTAAACTCAATTCTGGTAGAATTCCATAGTAAAGTACAAAGTTAGTATCGGATGCACCAATTTAGTTGAAATAGACAGTTTTTGCATGTAAACTCAATCCTGGTAGAATTCCATAGCAAAGTACAAAGTTCGTAACGGATGCACCAATTTAGTTGAAATAGACAGTTTATGCATGTAAACTCAATCCTGGTAGAATTCCATAGCAAAGTACAAAGTTCGTATCGGATGCACCAATTACGTTGAAATAGATAGTTTTAGCATGTAAACTCAATCCTGGTAGAATTCCATAGCAAAGTACAAAGTTCGTATCGGATGCACCAATTACGTTGAAATAGATAGTTTTAGCATGTAAACTCAATTCTGGTAGAATTCCATAGTAAAGTACAAAGTTAGTAACGGATGCACCAATTACGTTGAAATAGACAGTTTTAGCATGTAAACTCAATTCTGGTGGAATTCCATAGCACAGTACAAAGTTAGTAACGGATGCACGAATTAAGTTGAAATAGATAGTTTTAGCATGTAAACTCAATTCTGGTAGAATTCCATAGTAAAGTACAAAGTTAGTATCGGATGCACCAATTACGTTGAAATAGATAGTTTTAGCATGTAAACTCAATTCTGGTAGAATTAAATAGCAAAGTACAAAGTTAGTAACGGATGCACCAATTACGTTGAAATAGATAGTTTTAGCATGTAAACTCAATTCTGGTAGAATTCCATAGTAAAGTACAAAGTTAGTATCGGATGCACCAATTACGTTGAAATAGACAGTTTTAGCATGTAAACTCAATTCTGGTGGAATTCCATAGCACAGTACAAAGTTAGTAACGGATGCACCAATTACGTTGAAATAGATAGTTTTAGCATGTAAACTCAGTTCTGGTAGAATTCCATAGTAAAGTACAAAGTTAGTATCGGATGCACCAATTACGTTGAAATAGATAGTTTTAGCATGTAAACTCAATCCTGGTAGAATTCCATAGCACAGTACAAAGTTAGTAACGGATGCACCAATTACGTTGAAATAGATAGTTTTAGCATGTAAACTCAATTCTGGTAGAATTCCATAGCATAGTACAAAGTTCGTAACGGATGCACCAATTACGTTGAAATAGATAGTTTTAGCATGTAAACTCAATTCTGGTAGAATTCCATATTAAAGTACAAATTTAGTATCGGATGCACCAATTACGTTGAAATAGATAGTTTTAGCATGTAAACTCAATTCTGGTAGAATTCCATAGTAAAGTACAAAGTTAGTATCGGATGCACCAATTACGTTGAAATAGACAGTTTTAGCATGTAAACTCAATCCTGGTAGAATTCCATAGCATAGTACAAAGTTAGTAACGGATGCACCAATTACGTTGAAATAGACAGTTTTAGCATGTAAACTCAATCCTGGTAGAATTCCATAGCAGAGTACAAAGTTAGTAACGGATGCACCAATTACGTTGAAATAGACAGTTTTAGCATGCAAACTCAATCCTGGTAGAATTCCATAGCATAGTACAAAGTTAGTAACGGATGCACCAATTACGTTGAAATAGACAGTTTTAGCATGTAAACTCAATCCTGGTAGAATTCCATAGCAAAGTACAAAGTTCGTATTGGATGCACCAATTACGTTGAAATAGACAGTTTTAGCATGTAAACTCAATCCTGGTAGAATTCCATAGCAGAGTACAAAGTTAGTAACGGATGCACCAATTACGTTGAAATAGACAGTTTAAGCATTAAAACTCAATCCTGGTAGAATTCCATAGCAGAGTACAAAGTTAGTAACGGATGCACCAATTACGTTGAAATAGACAGTTTTAGCATGTAAACTCAATCCTGGTAGAATTCCATAGCAAAGTACAAAGTTCGTATTGGATGCACCAATTACGTTGAAATAGACAGTTTTAGCATGTAAACTCAATTCTGGTGGAATTCCATAGCAAAGTACAAAGTTAGTATCGGATGCACCAATTACGTTGAAATAGACAGTTTTAGCATGCAAACTCAATCCTGGTAGAATTCCATAGCATAGTACAAAGTTAGTAACGGATGCACCAATTACGTTGAAATAGACAGTTTTAGCATGTAAACTCAATCCTGGTAGAATTCCATAGCAAAGTACAAAGTTCGTATTGGATGCACCAATTACGTTGAAATAGACAGTTTTAGCATGTAAACTCAATTCTGGTGGAATTCCATAGCACAGTACAAAGTTAGTAACGGATGCACGAATTAAGTTGAAATAGATAGTTTTTGCATGAAAACTCAATCCTGGTAGAATTCCATAGTAAAGTACAAAGTTAGTATCGGATGCACCAATTACGTTGAAATAGACAGTTTTAGCATGCAAACTCAATCCTGGTAGAATTCCATAGCATAGTACAAAGTTAGTAACGGATGCACCAATTACGTTGAAATAGACAGTTTTAGCATGTAAACTCAATCCTGGTAGAATTCCATAGCAAAGTACAAAGTTCGTATTGGATGCACCAATTACGTTGAAATAGACAGTTTTTGCATGTAAACTCAATCCTGGTAGAATTCCATAGCAAAGTACAAAGTTAGTATCGGATGCACCAATTACGTTGAAATAGACAGTTTTAGCATGTAAACTCAATCTTGGTGGAATTCCATAGTAAAGTACAAAGTTAGTAACGGATGCACGAATTAAGTTGAAATAGATAGTTTTTGCATGTAAACTCAATTCTGGTGGAATTCCATAGCACAGTACAAAGTTAGTAACGGATGCACGAATTAAGTTGAAATAGATAGTTTTTGCATGAAAACTCAATCCTGGTAGAATTCCATAGTAAAGTACAAAGTTAGTATCGGATGCACCAATTACGTTGAAATAGACAGTTTTAGCATGTAAACTCAATCCTGTTAGAATTCCATAGCACAGTACAAAGTTAGTAACGGATGCACCAATTACGTTGAAATAGACAGTTTTAGCATGCAAACTCAATCCTGGTAGAATTCCATAGCATAGTACAAAGTTAGTAACGGATGCACCAATTACGTTGAAATAGACAGTTTTAGCATGTAAACTCAATCCTGGTAGAATTCCATAGCAAAGTACAAAGTTCGTATTGGATGCACCAATTACGTTGAAATAGACAGTTTTAGCATGTAAACTCAATTCTGGTGGAATTCCATAGCAAAGTACAAAGTTAGTATCGGATGCACCAATTACGTTGAAATAGACAGTTTTAGCATGCAAACTCAATCCTGGTAGAATTCCATAGCATAGTACAAAGTTAGTAACGGATGCACCAATTACGTTGAAATAGACAGTTTTAGCATGTAAACTCAATTCTGGTGGAATTCCATAGCAAAGTACAAAGTTAGTAACGGATGCACGAATTAAGTTGAAATAGATAGTTTTTGCATGAAAACTCAATCCTGGTAGAATTCCATAGTAAAGTACAAAGTTAGTATCGGATGCACCAATTACGTTGAAATAGACAGTTTTAGCATGTAAACTCAATCCTGGTAGAATTCCATAGCAGAGTACAAAGTTCGTATTGGATGCACCAATTACGTTGAAATAGACAGTTTTAGCATGTAAACTCAATTCTGGTGGAATTCCATAGCACAGTACAAAGTTAGTAACGGATGCACGAATTAAGTTGAAATAGATAGTTTTTGCATGAAAACTCAATCCTGGTAGAATTCCATAGTAAAGTACAAAGTTAGTATCGGATGCACCAATTACGTTGAAATAGACAGTTTTAGCATGCAAACTCAATCCTGGTAGAATTCCATAGCATAGTACAAAGTTAGTAACGGATGCACCAATTACGTTGAAATAGACAGTTTTAGCATGTAAACTCAATTCTGGTGGAATTCCATAGCAAAGTACAAAGTTAGTAACGGATGCACGAATTAAGTTGAAATAGACAGTTTTAGCATGTAAACTCAATCCTGTTAGAATTCCATAGCACAGTACAAAGTTAGTAACGGATGCACCAATTACGTTGAAATAGACAGTTTTAGCATGCAAACTCAATCCTGGTAGAATTCCATAGCATAGTACAAAGTTAGTAACGGATGCACCAATTACGTTGAAATAGACAGTTTTAGCATGTAAACTCAATCCTGGTAGAATTCCATAGCAGAGTACAAAGTTCGTATTGGATGCACCAATTACGTTGAAATAGACAGTTTTAGCATGTAAACTCAATTCTGGTGGAATTCCATAGCACAGTACAAAGTTAGTAACGGATGCACGAATTAAGTTGAAATAGATAGTTTTTGCATGAAAACTCAATCCTGGTAGAATTCCATAGTAAAGTACAAAGTTAGTATCGGATGCACCAATTACGTTGAAATAGACAGTTTTAGCATGTAAACTCAATCCTGTTAGAATTCCATAGCACAGTACAAAGTTAGTAACGGATGCACCAATTACGTTGAAATAGACAGTTTTAGCATGCAAACTCAATCCTGGTAGAATTCCATAGCATAGTACAAAGTTAGTAACGGATGCACCAATTACGTTGAAATAGACAGTTTTAGCATGTAAACTCAATCCTGGTAGAATTCCATAGCAAAGTACAAAGTTCGTATTGGATGCACCAATTACGTTGAAATAGACAGTTTTAGCATGCAAACTCAATCCTGGTAGAATTCCATAGCATAGTACAAAGTTAGTAACGGATGCACCAATTACGTTGAAATAGACAGTTTTAGCATGTAAACTCAATCCTGGTAGAATTCCATAGCAAAGTACAAAGTTCGTATTGGATGCACCAATTACGTTGAAATAGACAGTTTTAGCATGTAAACTCAATTCTGGTGGAATTCCATAGCACAGTACAAAGTTAGTAACGGATGCACGAATTAAGTTGAAATAGATAGTTTTTGCATGAAAACTCAATCCTGGTAGAATTCCATAGTAAAGTACAAAGTTAGTATCGGATGCACCAATTACGTTGAAATAGACAGTTTTAGCATGCAAACTCAATCCTGGTAGAATTCCATAGCATAGTACAAAGTTAGTAACGGATGCACCAATTACGTTGAAATAGACAGTTTTAGCATGTAAACTCAATCCTGGTAGAATTCCATAGCAAAGTACAAAGTTCGTATTGGATGCACCAATTACGTTGAAATAGACAGTTTTAGCATGTAAACTCAATTCTGGTGGAATTCCATAGCACAGTACAAAGTTAGTAACGGATGCACCAATTTAGTTGAAATAGATAGTTTTTGCATGAAAACTCAATCCTGGTAGAATTCCATAGTAAAGTACAAAGTTAGTATCGGATGCACCAATTACGTTGAAATAGACAGTTTTAGCATGTAAACTCAATCCTGTTAGAATTCCATAGCACAGTACAAAGTTAGTAACGGATGCACCAATTACGTTGAAATAGACAGTTTTAGCATGCAAACTCAATCCTGGTAGAATTCCATAGCATAGTACAAAGTTAGTAACGGATGCACCAATTACGTTGAAATAGACAGTTTTAGCATGTAAACTCAATCCTGGTAGAATTCCATAGCAAAGTACAAAGTTCGTATTGGATGCACCAATTACGTTGAAATAGACAGTTTTAGCATGTAAACTCAATTCTGGTGGAATTCCATAGCACAGTACAAAGTTAGTAACGGATGCACGAATTAAGTTGAAATAGATAGTTTTTGCATGAAAACTCAATCCTGGTAGAATTCCATAGTAAAGTACAAAGTTAGTATCGGATGCACCAATTACGTTGAAATAGACAGTTTTAGCATGTAAACTCAATCCTGTTAGAATTCCATAGCACAGTACAAAGTTAGTAACGGATGCACCAATTACGTTGAAATAGACAGTTTTAGCATGTAAACTCAATTCTGGTAGAATTCCATAGCAAAGTACAAAGTTAGTAACGGATGCACCAATTACGTTGAAATAGATAGTTTTAGCATGTAAACTCAATTCTGGTAGAATTCCATAGCATAGTACAAAGTTAGTAACGGATGCACCAATTACGTTGAAATAGACAGTTTTAGCATGTAAACTCAATCCTGGTAGAATTCCATAGCAGAGTACAAAGTTAGTAACGGATGCACCAATTACGTTGAAATAGACAGTTTTAGCATGTAAACTCAATCCTGGTAGAATTCCATAGCAGAGTACAAAGTTAGTAACGGATGCACCAATTACGTTGAAATAGACAGTTTTAGCATGTAAACTCAATCCTGGTAGAATTCCATAGCATAGTACAAAGTTCGTATTGGATGCACCAATTACGTTGAAATAGACAGTTTTAGCATGTAAACTCAATCCTGGTAGAATTCCATAGCAAAGTACAAAGTTAGTAACGGATGCACCAATTACGTTGAAATAGACAGTTTTAGCATGTAAACTCAATCCTGTTAGAATTCCATAGCACAGTACAAAGTTAGTAACGGATGCACCAATTACGTTGAAATAGATAGTTTTAGCATGTAAACTCAATTCTGGTAGAATTCCATAGCATAGTACAAAGTTAGTAACGGATGCACCAATTACGTTGAAATAGACAGTTTTAGCATGTAAACTCAATCCTGGTAGAATTCCATAGCAGAGTACAAAGTTAGTAACGGATGCACCAATTACGTTGAAATAGACAGTTTTTGCATGTAAACTCAATCCTGGTAGAATTCCATAGCAGAGTACAAAGTTAGTAACGGATGCACCAATTACGTTGAAATAGACAGTTTTAGCATGTAAACTCAATTCTGGTAGAATTCCATAGCATAGTACAAAGTTAGTAACGGATGCACCAATTACGTTGAAATAGACAGTTTTAGCATGTAAACTCAATCCTGGTAGAATTCCATAGCAGAGTACAAAGTTAGTAACGGATGCACCAATTACGTTGAAATAGACAGTTTTAGCATGTAAACTCAATCCTGGTAGAATTCCATAGCAGAGTACAAAGTTAGTAACGGATGCACCAATTACGTTGAAATAGACAGTTTTAGCATGTAAACTCAATCCTGGTAGAATTCCATAGCATAGTACAAAGTTCGTATTGGATGCACCAATTACGTTGAAATAGACAGTTTTAGCATGTAAACTCAATCCTGGTAGAATTCCATAGCAAAGTACAAAGTTAGTAACGGATGCACCAATTACGTTGAAATAGACAGTTTTAGCATGTAAACTCAATCCTGTTAGAATTCCATAGCACAGTACAAAGTTAGTAACGGATGCACCAATTACGTTGAAATAGACAGTTTTAGCATGCAAACTCAATCCTGGTAGAATTCCATAGCAGAGTACAAAGTTAGTAACGGATGCACCAATTACGTTGAAATAGACAGTTTAAGCATTAAAACTCAATCCTGGTAGAATTCCATAGCAGAGTACAAAGTTAGTAACGGATGCACCAATTACGTTGAAATAGACAGTTTTAGCATGTAAACTCAATTCTGGTGGAATTCCATAGCACAGTACAAAGTTAGTAACGGATGCACGAATTAAGTTGAAATAGATAGTTTTTGCATGAAAACTCAATCCTGGTAGAATTCCATAGTAAAGTACAAAGTTCGTATTGGATGCACCAATTACGTTGAAATAGACAGTTTTAGCATGTAAACTCAATCCTGGTAGAATTCCATAGCATAGTACAAAGTTCGTATCGGATGCACCAATTACGTTGAAATAGACAGTTTTAGCATGTAAACTCAATCCTGGTAGAATTCCATAGCAGAGTACAAAGTTAGTAACGGATGCACCAATTACGTTGAAATAGACAGTTTTAGCATGCAAACTCAATCCTGGTAGAGTTCCATAGCAGAGTACAAAGTTAGTAACGGATGCACCAATTACGTTGAAATAGACAGTTTTAGCCTGCAAACTCAATCCTGGTAGAATTCCATAGCATAGTACAAAGTTAGTAACGGATGCACCAATTACGTTGAAATAGACAGTTTTAGCATGTAAACTCAATCCTGGTAGAATTCCATAGCAGAGTACAAAGTTAGTAACGGATGCACCAATTACGTTGAAATAGACAGTTTTAGCATGTAAACTCAATTCTGGTGGAATTCCATAGCACAGTACAAAGTTAGTAACGGATGCACGAATTAAGTTGAAATAGATAGTTTTTGCATGAAAACTCAATCCTGGTAGAATTCCATAGCAGAGTACAAAGTTAGTAACGGATGCACCAATTACGTTGAAATAGACAGTTTTAGCATGTAAACTCAATCCTGGTAGAATTCCATAGCATAGTACAAAGTTAGTAACGGATGCACCAATTACGTTGAAATAGACAGTTTTAGCATGTAAACTCAATCCTGGTAGAATTCCATAGCAAAGTACAAAGTTCGTATTGGATGCACCAATTACGTTGAAATAGACAGTTTTAGCATGTAAACTCAATCCTGGTAGAATTCCATAGCAGAGTACAAAGTTAGTAACGGATGCACCAATTACGTTGAAATAGACAGTTTTAGCATGTAAACTCAATCCTGGTAGAATTCCATAGCATAGTACAAAGTTCGTATCGGATGCACCAATTACGTTGAAATAGACAGTTTTAGCATGTAAACTCAATCCTGGTAGAATTCCATAGCAGAGTACAAAGTTAGTAACGGATGCACCAATTACGTTGAAATAGACAGTTTTAGCATGTAAACTCAATCCTGGTAGAATTCCATAGCAAAGTACAAAGTTCGTATTGGATGCACCAATTACGTTGAAATAGACAGTTTTAGCATGTAAACTCAATTCTGGTGGAATTCCATAGCACAGTACAAAGTTAGTAACGGATGCACGAATTAAGTTGAAATAGATAGTTTTTGCATGAAAACTCAATCCTGGTAGAATTCCATAGCAGAGTACAAAGTTAGTAACGGATGCACCAATTACGTTGAAATAGACAGTTTTAGCATGTAAACTCAATCCTGGTAGAATTCCATAGCATAGTACAAAGTTAGTAACGGATGCACCAATTACGTTGAAATAGACAGTTTTAGCATGTAAACTCAATCCTGGTAGAATTCCATAGCAAAGTACAAAGTTCGTATTGGATGCACCAATTACGTTGAAATAGACAGTTTTAGCATGTAAACTCAATCCTGGTAGAATTCCATAGCAGAGTACAAAGTTAGTAACGGATGCACCAATTACGTTGAAATAGACAGTTTTAGCATGTAAACTCAATCCTGGTAGAATTCCATAGTAAAGTACAAAGTTCGTATTGGATGCACCAATTACGTTGAAATAGACAGTTTTAGCATGTAAACTCAATTCTGGTGGAATTCCATAGCACAGTACAAAGTTAGTAACGGATGCACCAATTACGTTGAAATAGACAGTTTTAGCATGTAAACTCAATCCTGGTAGAATTCCATAGCAGAGTACAAAGTTAGTAACGGATGCACCAATTACGTTGAAATAGACAGTTTTAGCATGTAAACTCAATCCTGGTAGAATTCCATAGCATAGTACAAAGTTAGTAACGGATGCACCAATTACGTTGAAATAGACAGTTTTAGCATGTAAACTCAATCCTGGTAGAATTCCATAGCAAAGTACAAAGTTCGTATTGGATGCACCAATTACGTTGAAAAAGACAGTTTTAGCATGTAAACTCAATCCTGGTAGAATTCCATAGCAGAGTACAAAGTTAGTAACGGATGCACCAATTACGTTGAAATAGACAGTTTAAGCATTAAAACTCAATCCTGGTAGAATTCCATAGCAGAGTACAAAGTTAGTAACGGATGCACCAATTACGTTGAAATAGACAGTTTTTGCATGTAAACTCATGCCTAGTAGAATTCCATAGCAGAGTACAAAGTTAGTAACGGATGCACCAATTACGTTGAAATAGACAGTTTTAGCATGCAAACTCAATCCTGGTAGAATTCCATAGCATAGTACAAAGTTAGTAACGGATGCACCAATTACGTTGAAATAGACAGTTTTAGCATGTAAACTCAATCCTGGTAGAATTCCATAGCAAAGTACAAAGTTAGTAACGGATGCACCAATTACGTTGAAATAGACAGTTTTAGCATGTAAACTCAATCTTGGTGGAATTCCATAGTAAAGTACAAAGTTAGTAACGGATGCACCAATTACGTTGAAAAAGACAGTTTTAGCATGTAAACTCAATCCTGGTAGAATTCCATAGCAGAGTACAAAGTTAGTAACGGATGCACCAATTACGTTGAAAAAGACAGTTTTAGCATGTAAACTCAATCCTGGTAGAATTCCATAGCATAGTACAAAGTTCGTATCGGATGCACCAATTACGTTGAAATAGACAGTTTTTGCATGTAAACTCATGCCTAGTAGAATTCCATAGCAGAGTACAAAGTTAGTAACGGATGCACCAATTACGTTGAAATAGACAGTTTTAGCATGCAAACTCAATCCTGGTAGAATTCCATAGCATAGTACAAAGTTAGTAACGGATGCACCAATTACGTTGAAATAGACAGTTTTAGCATGTAAACTCAATCCTGGTAGAATTCCATAGCAAAGTACAAAGTTCGTATTGGATGCACCAATTACGTTGAAATAGACAGTTTTAGCATGTAAACTCAATCCTGGTAGAATTCCATAGCAGAGTACAAAGTTAGTAACGGATGCACCAATTACGTTGAAATAGACAGTTTAAGCATTAAAACTCAATCCTGGTAGAATTCCATAGCAAAGTACAAAGTTCGTATTGGATGCACCAATTACGTTGAAATAGACAGTTTTAGCATGTAAACTCAATCCTGGTAGAATTCCATAGCATAGTACAAAGTTCGTATCGGATGCACCAATTACGTTGAAATAGACAGTTTTAGCATGTAAACTCAATCCTGGTAGAATTCCATAGCATAGTACAAAGTTCGTATCGGATGCACCAATTACGTTGAAATAGACAGTTTTAGCATGTAAACTCAATCCTGGTAGAATTCCATAGCATAGTACAAAGTTCGTATCGGATGCACCAATTACGTTGAAATAGACAGTTTTAGCATGTAAACTCAATCTTGGTGGAATTCCATAGTAAAGTACAAAGTTAGTAACGGATGCACCAATTTAGTTGAAATAGACAGTTTTTGCATGTAAACTCAATCCTGGTAGAATTCCATAGCATAGTACAAAGTTCGTATCGGATGCACCAATTACGTTGAAATAGACAGTTTTAGCATGTAAACTCAATTCTGGTAGAATTCCATAGTAAAGTACAAAGTTAGTATCGGATGCACCAATTACGTTGAAATAGATAGTTTTAGCATGTAAACTCAATTCTGGTGGAATTCCATAGCACAGTACAAAGTTAGTAACGGATGCACGAATTAAGTTGAAATAGATAGTTTTTGCATGAAAACTCAATCCTGGTAGAATTCCATAGTAAAGTACAAAGTTAGTATCGGATGCACCAATTACGTTGAAATAGACAGTTTAAGCATTAAAACTCAATCCTGGTAGAATTCCATAGCAGAGTACAAAGTTAGTAACGGATGCACCAATTACGTTGAAATAGACAGTTTTAGCATGTAAACTCAATCCTGGTAGAATTCCATAGCATAGTACAAAGTTAGTAACGGATGCACCAATTACGTTGAAATAGACAGTTTTAGCATGTAAACTCAATCCTGGTAGAATTCCATAGCAAAGTACAAAGTTCGTATTGGATGCACCAATTACGTTGAAAAAGACAGTTTTAGCATGTAAACTCAATCCTGGTAGAATTCCATAGCAGAGTACAAAGTTAGTAACGGATGCACCAATTACGTTGAAATAGACAGTTTAAGCATTAAAACTCAATCCTGGTAGAATTCCATAGCAGAGTACAAAGTTAGTAACGGATGCACCAATTACGTTGAAAAAGACAGTTTTAGCATGTAAACTCAATCCTGGTAGAATTCCATAGCATAGTACAAAGTTCGTATCGGATGCACCAATTACGTTGAAATAGACAGTTTTTGCATGTAAACTCATGCCTAGTAGAATTCCATAGCAGAGTACAAAGTTAGTAACGGATGCACCAATTACGTTGAAATAGACAGTTTTAGCATGCAAACTCAATCCTGGTAGAATTCCATAGCATAGTACAAAGTTAGTAACGGATGCACCAATTACGTTGAAATAGACAGTTTTAGCATGTAAACTCAATCCTGGTAGAATTCCATAGCAAAGTACAAAGTTCGTATTGGATGCACCAATTACGTTGAAATAGACAGTTTTAGCATGTAAACTCAATCCTGGTAGAATTCCATAGCAGAGTACAAAGTTAGTAACGGATGCACCAATTACGTTGAAATAGACAGTTTAAGCATTAAAACTCAATCCTGGTAGAATTCCATAGCAAAGTACAAAGTTCGTATTGGATGCACCAATTACGTTGAAATAGACAGTTTTAGCATGTAAACTCAATCCTGGTAGAATTCCATAGCATAGTACAAAGTTCGTATCGGATGCACCAATTACGTTGAAATAGACAGTTTTAGCATGTAAACTCAATCCTGGTAGAATTCCATAGCATAGTACAAAGTTCGTATCGGATGCACCAATTACGTTGAAATAGACAGTTTTAGCATGTAAACTCAATCCTGGTAGAATTCCATAGCATAGTACAAAGTTCGTATCGGATGCACCAATTACGTTGAAATAGACAGTTTTAGCATGTAAACTCAATTCTGGTGGAATTCCATAGCAGAGTACAAAGTTAGTAACGGATGCACCAATTACGTTGAAATAGACAGTTTTAGCATTAAAACTCAATCCTGGTAGAATTCCATAGCAGAGTACAAAGTTAGTAACGGATGCACCAATTACGTTGAAAAAGACAGTTTTAGCATGTAAACTCAATCCTGGTAGAATTCCATAGCATAGTACAAAGTTCGTATTGGATGCACCAATTACGTTGAAATAGACAGTTTAAGCATTAAAACTCAATCCTGGTAGAATTCCATAGCAGAGTACAAAGTTAGTAACGGATGCACCAATTACGTTGAAAAAGACAGTTTTAGCATGTAAACTCAATCCTGGTAGAATTCCATAGCATAGTACAAAGTTCGTATCGGATGCACCAATTACGTTGAAATAGACAGTTTTAGCATGCAAACTCAATCCTGGTAGAATTCCATAGCAGAGTACAAAGTTAGTAACGGATGCACCAATTACGTTGAAATAGACAGTTTTAGCATGCAAACTCAATCCTGGTAGAATTCCATAGCATAGTACAAAGTTAGTAACGGATGCACCAATTACGTTGAAATAGACAGTTTTAGCATGTAAACTCAATCCTGGTAGAATTCCATAGCAAAGTACAAAGTTCGTATTGGATGCACCAATTACGTTGAAATAGACAGTTTTAGCATGTAAACTCAATCCTGGTAGAATTCCATAGCAGAGTACAAAGTTAGTAACGGATGCACCAATTACGTTGAAATAGACAGTTTAAGCATTAAAACTCAATCCTGGTAGAATTCCATAGCAAAGTACAAAGTTCGTATTGGATGCACCAATTACGTTGAAATAGACAGTTTTAGCATGTAAACTCAATCCTGGTAGAATTCCATAGCATAGTACAAAGTTCGTATCGGATGCACCAATTACGTTGAAATAGACAGTTTTAGCATGTAAACTCAATCCTGGTAGAATTCCATAGCATAGTACAAAGTTCGTATCGGATGCACCAATTACGTTGAAATAGACAGTTTTAGCATGTAAACTCAATTCTGGTGGAATTCCATAGCACAGTACAAAGTTAGTAACGGATGCACGAATTAAGTTGAAATAGATAGTTTTTGCATGAAAACTCAATCCTGTTAGAATTCCATAGCACAGTACAAAGTTAGTAACGGATGCACCAATTACGTTGAAATAGATAGTTTTTGCATGTAAACTCAATCCTGGTAGAATTCCATAGCATAGTACAAAGTTAGTAACGGATGCACCAATTACGTTGAAATAGACAGTTTTTGCATACAAACTCAATTCTGGTAGAATTCCATAGCATAGTACAAAGTTAGTAACGGATGCACCAATAACGTTGAAATAGACAGTTTTTGCATACAAACTCAATTCTGGTAGAATTCCATAGCAAAGTACAAAGTTAGTAACGGATGCACCAATTACGTTGAAATAGATAGTTTTTGCATGTAAACTCAATCCTGGTAGAATTCCATAGCAAAGTACAAAGTTAGTAACGGATGCACCAATTACGTTGAAATAGATAGTTTTAGCATACAAACTCAATTCTGGTAGAATTCCATAGCATAGTACAAAGTTAGTAACGGATGCACCAATTACGTTGAAATAGACAGTTTTTGCATACAAACTCAATTCTGGTAGAATTCCATAGCAAAGTACAAAGTTAGTAACGGATGCACCAATTACGTTGAAATAGACAGTTTTAGCATGTAAACTCAATCTTGGTGGAATTCCATAGTAAAGTACAAAGTTAGTATCGGATGCACCAATTACGTTGAAATAGACAGTTTTAGCATGTAAACTCAATCTTGGTGGAATTCCATAGTAAAGTACAAAGTTCGTATCGGATGCACCAATTACGTTGAAATAGACAGTTTTAGCATGTAAACTAAAACTTGGTGGAATTCCATAGTAAAGTACAAAGTTCGTATCGGATGCACCAATTACGTTGAAATAGACAGTTTTAGCATGTAAACTCAATCCTGGTAGAATTCCATAGCATAGTACAAAGTTAGTAACGGATGCACCAATTACGTTGAAATAGACAGTTTTAGCATGTAAACTCAATCTTGGTGGAATTCCATAGTAAAGTACAAAGTTCGTATCGGATGCACCAATTACGTTGAAATAGATAGTTTTAGCATACAAACTCAATTCTGGTAGAATTCCATAGCATAGTACAAAGTTAGTAACGGATGCACCAATTACGTTGAAATAGACAGTTTTTGCATACAAACTCAATTCTGGTAGAATTCAATAGCAAAGTACAAAGTTAGTAACGGATGCACCAATTACGTTGAAATAGACAGTTTTAGCATGTAAACTCAATCCTGGTAGAATTCCATAGCAGAGTACAAAGTTAGTAACGGATGCACCAATTACGTTGAAATAGACAGTTTTAGCATGTAAACTCAATCCTGGTAGAATTCCATAGCATAGTACAAAGTTCGTATCGGATGCACCAATTACGTTGAAATAGACAGTTTTAGCATGTAAACTCAATCTTGGTGGAATTCCATAGTAAAGTACAAAGTTCGTATCGGATGCACCAATTACGTTGAAATAGACAGTTTTAGCATGAAAACTTAATCCTGGTAGAATTCCATAGCATAGTACAAAGTTCGTATCGGATGCACCAATTACGTTGAAATAGACAGTTTTAGCATGTAAACTCAATCTTGGTGGAATTCCATAGTAAAGTACAAAGTTAGTAACGGATGCACCAATTACGTTGAAATAGACAGTTTTAGCATGTAAACTCAATTCTGGTGGAATTCCATAGCACAGTACAAAGTTAGTAACGGATGCACGAATTAAGTTGAAATAGATAGTTTTTGCATGAAAACTCAATCCTGGTAGAATTCCATAGTAAAGTACAAAGTTAGTATCGGATGCACCAATTACGTTGAAATAGACAGTTTTAGCATGTAAACTCAATCCTGTTAGAATTCCATAGCACAGTACAAAGTTAGTAACGGATGCACCAATTACGTTGAAATAGATAGTTTTTGCATGTAAACTCAATCCTGGTAGAATTCCATAGCATAGTACAAAGTTAGTAACGGATGCACCAATTACGTTGAAATAGACAGTTTTTGCATACAAACTCAATTCTGGTAGAATTCCATAGCAAAGTACAAAGTTAGTAACGGATGCACCAATTACGTTGAAATAGATAGTTTTTGCATGAAAACTCAATCCTGGTAGAATTCCATAGCAAAGTACAAAGTTAGTAACGGATGCACCAATTACGTTGAAATAGACAGTTTTTGCATACAAACTCAATTCTGGTAGAATTCCATAGCAAAGTACAAAGTTAGTAACGGATGCACCAATTACGTTGAAATAGACAGTTTTAGCATGTAAACTCAATCTTGGTGGAATTCCATAGTAAAGTACAAAGTTAGTATCGGATGCACCAATTACGTTGAAATAGACAGTTTTAGCATGTAAACTCAATGCTGTTAGAATTCCATAGCACAGTACAAAGTTCGTATTGGATGCACCAATTACGTTGAAATAGATAGTTTTTGCATGTAAACTCAATCCTGGTAGAATTCCATAGCATAGTACAAAGTTAGTAACGGATGCACCAATTACGTTGAAATAGACAGTTTTAGCATGTAAACTCAATCCTGGTAGAATTCCATAGCAGAGTACAAAGTTAGTAACGGATGCACCAATTACGTTGAAATAGACAGTTTAAGCATTAAAACTCAATCCTGGTAGAATTCCATAGCAGAGTACAAAGTTAGTAACGGATGCACCAATTACGTTGAAATAGACAGTTTTAGCATGCAAACTAAATCCTGGTAGAATTCCATAGCACAGTACAAAGTTAGTAACGGATGCACCAATTACGTTGAAATAGATAGTTTTTGCATGTAAACTCAATCCTGGTAGAATTCCATAGCATAGTACAAAGTTAGTAACGGATGCACCAATTTAGTTGAAATAGACAGTTTTAGCATGTAAACTCAATCCTGTTAGAATTCCATAGCACAGTAAAAAGTTAGTAACGGATGCACCAATTACGTTGAAATAGATAGTTTTAGCATGTAAACTCAATTCTGGTAGAATTCCATAGTAAAGTACAAAGTTAGTATCGGATGCACCAATTACGTTGAAATAGACAGTTTTAGCATGTAAACTCAATCTTGGTGGAATTCCATAGTAAAGTACAAAGTTAGTAACGGATGCACCAATTACGTTGAAATAGATAGTTTTTGCATGTAAACTCAATCCTGGTAGAATTCCATAGCATAGTACAAAGTTAGTAACGGATGCACCAATTACGTTGAAATAGACAGTTTTTGCATACAAACTCAATTCTGGTAGAATTCCATAGCATAGTACAAAGTTAGTAACGGATGCACCAATAACGTTGAAATAGACAGTTTTTGCATACAAACTCAATTCTGGTAGAATTCCATAGCATAGTACAAAGTTCGTATCGGATGCACCAATTACGTTGAAATAGACAGTTTTAGCATGTAAACTCAATCTTGGTGGAATTCCATAGTAAAGTACAAAGTTAGTAACGGATGCACGAATTAAGTTGAAATAGATAGTTTTTGCATGAAAACTCAATCCTGGTAGAATTCCATAGTAAAGTACAAAGTTAGTATCGGATGCACCAATTACGTTGAAATAGATAGTTTTAGCATGTAAACTCAATTCTGGTAGAATTCCATAGTAAAGTACAAAGTTAGTATCGGATGCACCAATTACGTTGAAATAGACAGTTTTAGCATGTAAACTCAATCTTGGTGGAATTCCATAGTAAAGTACAAAGTTAGTAACGGATGCACCAATTACGTTGAAATAGACAGTTTTAGCATGTAAACTCAATTCTGGTGGAATTCCATAGCACAGTACAAAGTTAGTAACGGATGCACGAATTAAGTTGAAATAGATAGTTTTTGCATGAAAACTCAATCCTGGTAGAATTCCATAGTAAAGTACAAAGTTAGTATCGGATGCACCAATTACGTTGAAATAGACAGTTTTAGCATGTAAACTCAATCCTGTTAGAATTCCATAGCACAGTACAAAGTTAGTAACGGATGCACCAATTACGTTGAAATAGATAGTTTTTGCATGTAAACTCAATCCTGGTAGAATTCCATAGCATAGTACAAAGTTAGTAACGGATGCACCAATTACGTTGAAATAGACAGTTTTTGCATACAAACTCAATTCTGGTAGAATTCCATAGCATAGTACAAAGTTAGTAACGGATGCACCAATAACGTTGAAATAGACAGTTTTTGCATACAAACTCAATTCTGGTAGAATTCCATAGCATAGTACAAAGTTCGTATCGGATGCACCAATTACGTTGAAATAGACAGTTTTAGCATGTAAACTCAATCTTGGTGGAATTCCATAGTAAAGTACAAAGTTAGTAACGGATGCACGAATTAAGTTGAAATAGATAGTTTTTGCATGAAAACTCAATCCTGGTAGAATTCCATAGTAAAGTACAAAGTTAGTATCGGATGCACAAATTTAGTTGAAATAGACAGTTTTAGCATGTAAACTCAATCCTGTTAGAATTCCATAGCACAGTACAAAGTTAGTAACGGATGCACCAATTACGTTGAAATAGATAGTTTTTGCATGTAAACTCAATCCTGGTAGAATTCCATAGCATAGTACAAAGTTAGTAACGGATGCACCAATTACGTTGAAATAGACAGTTTTAGCATGTAAACTCAATTCTGGTGGAATTCCATAGCACAGTACAAAGTTAGTAACGGATGCACGAATTAAGTTGAAATAGATAGTTTTTGCATGAAAACTCAATCCTGGTAGAATTCCATAGTAAAGTACAAAGTTAGTATCGGATGCACCAATTACGTTGAAATAGACAGTTTTAGCATGTAAACTCAATCCTGTTAGAATTCCATAGCACAGTACAAAGTTCGTATCGGATGCACCAATTACGTTGAAATAGACAGTTTTAGCATGTAAACTCAATCCTGGTAGAATTCCATAGCATAGTACAAAGTTCGTATTGGATGCACCAATTACGTTGAAATAGACAGTTTTAGCATGTAAACTCAATTCTGGTGGAATTCCATAGCACAGTACAAAGTTAGTAACGGATGCACCAATTACGTTGAAATAGACAGTTTTAGCATGTAAACTCAATCCTGGTAGAATTCCATAGCAAAGTACAAAGTTCGTATTGGATGCACCAATTACGTTGAAATAGACAGTTTTAGCATGTAAACTCAATCCTGGTAGAATTCCATAGCAGAGTACAAAGTTAGTAACGGATGCACCAATTACGTTGAAATAGACAGTTTAAGCATTAAAACTCAATCCTGGTAGAATTCCATAGCAGAGTACAAAGTTAGTAACGGATGCACCAATTACGTTGAAATAGACAGTTTTAGCATGTAAACTCAATCCTGGTAGAATTCCATAGCATAGTACAAAGTTAGTAACGGATGCACCAATTACGTTGAAATAGACAGTTTTAGCATGTAAACTCAATCCTGGTAGAATTCCATAGCATAGTACAAAGTTCGTATCGGATGCACCAATTACGTTGAAATAGACAGTTTTAGCATGTAAACTCAATTCTGGTGGAATTCCATAGCACAGTACAAAGTTAGTAACGGATGCACGAATTAAGTTGAAATAGATAGTTTTTGCATGAAAACTCAATCCTGGTAGAATTCCATAGTAAAGTACAAAGTTAGTATCGGATGCACCAATTACGTTGAAATAGACAGTTTTAGCATGTAAACTCAATCCTGTTCGAATTCCATAGCATAGTACAAAGTTCGTATCGGATGCACCAATTACGTTGAAATAGACAGTTTTAGCATGTAAACTCAATTCTGGTGGAATTCCATAGCACAGTACAAAGTTAGTAACGGATGCACGAATTAAGTTGAAATAGATAGTTTTTGCATGTAAACTCAATCCTGGTAGAATTCCATAGCATAGTACAAAGTTAGTATCGGATGCACCAATTACGTTGAAATAGACAGTTTTAGCATGTAAACTCAATCTTGGTGGAATTCCATAGTAAAGTACAAAGTTAGTAACGGATGCACCAATTACGTTGAAATAGACAGTTTTAGCATGTAAACTCAATTCTGGTAGAATTCCATAGCACAGTACAAAGTTAGTAACGGATGCACGAATAAAGTTGAAATAGATAGTTTTTGCATGAAAACTCAATCCTGGTAGAATTCCATAGTAAAGTACAAAGTTAGTATCGGATGCACCAATTACGTTGAAATAGACAGTTTTAGCATGTAAACTCAATCCTGTTCGAATTCCATAGCACAGTACAAAGTTAGTAACGGATGCACCAATTACGTTGAAATAGATAGTTTTTGCATGTAAACTCAATCCTGGTAGAATTCCATAGCATAGTACAAAGTTAGTAACGGATGCACCAATTTAGTTGAAATAGACAGTTTTAGCATGTAAACTCAATCCTGTTAGAATTCCATAGCACAGTAAAAAGTTAGTAACGGATGCACCAATTACGTTGAAATAGATAGTTTTAGCATGTAAACTCAATTCTGGTAGAATTCCATAGTAAAGTACAAAGTTAGTATCGGATGCACCAATTACGTTGAAATAGACAGTTTTAGCATGTAAACTCAATCTTGGTGGAATTCCATAGTAAAGTACAAAGTTAGTAACGGATGCACCAATTACGTTGAAATAGACAGTTTTAGCATGTAAACTCAATTCTGGTGGAATTCCATAGCACAGTACAAAGTTAGTAACGGATGCACGAATTAAGTTGAAATAGATAGTTTTTGCATGAAAACTCAATCCTGGTAGAATTCCATAGTAAAGTACAAAGTTAGTATCGGATGCACCAATTACGTTGAAATAGACAGTTTTAGCATGTAAACTCAATCCTGTTAGAATTCCATAGCACAGTACAAAGTTAGTAACGGATGCACCAATTACGTTGAAATAGATAGTTTTTGCATGTAAACTCAATCCTGGTAGAATTCCATAGCATAGTACAAAGTTAGTAACGGATGCACCAATTACGTTGAAATAGACAGTTTTTGCATACAAACTCAATTCTGGTAGAATTCCATAGCATAGTACAAAGTTAGTAACGGATGCACCAATAACGTTGAAATAGACAGTTTTTGCATACAAACTCAATTCTGGTAGAATTCCATAGCATAGTACAAAGTTCGTATCGGATGCACCAATTACGTTGAAATAGACAGTTTTAGCATGTAAACTCAATCCTGGTAGAATTCCATAGCATAGTACAAAGTTCGTATTGGATGCACCAATTACGTTGAAATAGACAGTTTTAGCATGTAAACTCAATCTTGGTGGAATTCCATAGTAAAGTACAAAGTTAGTAACGGATGCACGAATTAAGTTGAAATAGATAGTTTTTGCATGAAAACTCAATCCTGGTAGAATTCCATAGTAAAGTACAAAGTTAGTATCGGATGCACCAATTACGTTGAAATAGACAGTTTTAGCATGTAAACTCAATCCTGTTAGAATTCCATAGCACAGTACAAAGTTAGTAACGGATGCACCAATTACGTTGAAATAGATAGTTTTTGCATGTAAACTCAATCCTGGTAGAATTCCATAGCATAGTACAAAGTTAGTAACGGATGCACCAATTACGTTGAAATAGACAGTTTTAGCATGTAAACTCAATTCTGGTGGAATTCCATAGCACAGTACAAAGTTAGTAACGGATGCACGAATTAAGTTGAAATAGATAGTTTTTGCATGAAAACTCAATCCTGGTAGAATTCCATAGTAAAGTACAAAGTTAGTATCGGATGCACCAATTACGTTGAAATAGACAGTTTTAGCATGTAAACTCAATCCTGTTAGAATTCCATAGCACAGTACAAAGTTCGTATCGGATGCACCAATTACGTTGAAATAGACAGTTTCAGCATGTAAACTCAATCCTGGTAGAATTCCATAGCATAGTACAAAGTTCGTATTGGATGCACCAATTACGTTGAAATAGACAGTTTTAGCATGTAAACTCAATTCTGGTGGAATTCCATAGCACAGTACAAAGTTAGTAACGGATGCACGAATTAAGTTGAAATAGATAGTTTTTGCATGAAAACTCAATCCTGGTAGAATTCCATAGTAAAGTACAAAGTTAGTATCGGATGCACCAATTACGTTGAAATAGACAGTTTTAGCATGTAAACTCAATCCTGTTAGAATTCCATAGCACAGTACAAAGTTAGTAACGGATGCACCAATTACGTTGAAATAGATAGTTTTTGCATGTAAACTCAATCCTGGTAGAATTCCATAGCATAGTACAAAGTTAGTAACGGATGCACCAATTACGTTGAAATAGACAGTTTTAGCATGTAAACTCAATCCTGGTAGAATTCCATAGCATAGTACAAAGTTCGTATCGGATGCACCAATTACGTTGAAATAGATAGTTTTAGCATGTAAACTCAATCTTGGTGGAATTCCATAGTAAAGTACAAAGTTAGTAACGGATGCACCAATTACGTTGAAATAGACAGTTTTAGCATGTAAACTCAATTCTGGTGGAATTCCATAGCACAGTACAAAGTTAGTAACGGATGCACGAATTAAGTTGAAATAGATAGTTTTTGCATGAAAACTCAATCCTGGTAGAATTCCATAGTAAAGTACAAAGTTAGTATCGGATGCACCAATTTAGTTGAAATAGACAGTTTTTGCATGTAAACTCAATCCTGGTAGAATTCCATAGCAAAGTACAAAAATCGTTTTGGATGCACCAATTACGTTGAAATAGACAGTTTTTGCATGTAAACTCAATCTTGGTAGAATTCCATAGCATAGTACAAAGTTCGTATCGGATGCACCAATTACGTTGAAATAGATAGTTTTAGCATGTAAACTCAATCTTGGTGGAATTCCATAGTAAAGTACAAAGTTAGTAACGGATGCACCAATTACGTTGAAATAGACAGTTTTTGCATACAAACTCAATTCTGGTAGAATTCCATAGCACAGTACAAAGTTAGTAACGGATGCACGAATTA
Source organism: Anopheles moucheti (assembly GCF_943734755.1). NCBI lineage: Eukaryota > Metazoa > Arthropoda > Insecta > Diptera > Culicidae > Anopheles > Anopheles moucheti. The sequence continues at coordinate 74,487 of NW_026453649.1, forward strand.
AGTTGAAATAGATAGTTTTAGCATGTAAACTCAATCTTGGTGGAATTCCATAGTAAAGTACAAAGTTAGTAACGGATGCACCAATTACGTTGAAATAGACAGTTTTAGCATGTAAACTCAATCCTGTTAGAATTCCAAAGCACAGTACAAAGTTAGTAACGGATGCACCAATTACGTTGAAATAGATAGTTTTAGCATGTAAACTCAATTCTGGTAGAATTCCATAGTAAAGTACAAAGTTAGTATCGGATGCACCAATTACGTTGAAATAGACAGTTTTAGCATGTAAACTCAATCTTGGTGGAATTCCATAGTAAAGTACAAAGTTAGTAACGGATGCACCAATTACGTTGAAATAGACAGTTTTAGCATGTAAACTCAATTCTGGTAGAATTCCATAGTAAAGTACAAAGTTAGTATCGGATGCACCAATTACGTTGAAATAGACAGTTTTAGCATGTAAACTCAATTCTGGTGAAATTCCATAGCACAGTACAAAGTTAGTATCGGATGCACCAATTACGTTGAAATAGACAGTTTTAGCATGTAAACTCAATCTTGGTGAAATTCCATAGTAAAGTACAAAGTTAGTAACGGATGCACCAATTACGTTGAAATAGACAGTTTTTGCATACAAACTCAATTCTGGTAGAATTCCATAGCATAGTACAAAGTTAGAAACGGATGCACCAATTACGTTGAAATAGATAGTTTTAGCATGAAAACTCAATCCTGGTAGAATTCCATAGCAAAGTACAAAGTTAGTAACGGATGCACCAATTACGTTGAAATAGACAGTTTTAGCATGAAAACTCAATCCTGGTAGAATTCCATAGCAAAGTACAAAGTTAGTAACGGATGCACCAATTACGTTGAAATAGACAGTTTTTGCATACAAACTCAATTCTGGTAGAATTCCATAGCATAGTACAAAGTTAGAAACGGATGCACCAATTACGTTGAAATAGATAGTTTTAGCATGTAAACTCAATTCTGGTGAAATTCCATAGCACAGTACAAAGTTAGTATCGGATGCACCAATTACGTTGAAATAGACAGTTTTAGCATGTAAACTCAATTCTGGTGAAATTCCATAGCACAGTACAAAGTTAGTATCGGATGCACCAATTACGTTGAAATAGACAGTTTTAGCATGTAAACTCAATCTTGGTGAAATTCCATAGTAAAGTACAAAGTTAGTAACGGATGCACCAATTACGTTGAAATAGACAGTTTTTGCATACAAACTCAATTCTGGTAGAATTCCATAGCATAGTACAAAGTTAGAAACGGATGCACCAATTACGTTGAAATAGATAGTTTTAGCATGAAAACTCAATCCTGGTAGAATTCCATAGCAAAGTACAAAGTTAGTATCGGATGCACCAATAACGTTGAAATAGACAGTTTTAACATGTAAACTCAATCCTGTTAGAATTCCATAGCACAGTAAAAAGTTAGTAACGGATGCACCAATTACGTTGAAATAGATAGTTTTAGCATGTAAACTCAATTCTGGTAGAATTCCATAGTAAAGTACAAAGTTAGTATCGGATGCACCAATTACGTTGAAATAGACAGTTTTAGCATGAAAACTCAATCCTGGTAGAATTCCATAGCAAAGTACAAAGTTAGTAACGGATGCACCAATTACGTTGAAATAGACAGTTTTAGCATGAAAACTCAATCCTGGTAGAATTCCATAGCAAAGTACAAAGTTAGTAACGGATGCACCAATTACGTTGAAATAGACAGTTTTTGCATACAAACTCAATTCTGGTAGAATTCCATAGCATAGTACAAAGTTAGAAACGGATGCACCAATTACGTTGAAATAGATAGTTTTAGCATGTAAACTCAATTCTGGTGAAATTCCATAGCACAGTACAAAGTTAGTATCGGATGCACCAATTACGTTGAAATAGACAGTTTTAGCATGTAAACTCAATTCTGGTGAAATTCCATAGCACAGTACAAAGTTAGTAACGGATGCACCAATTACGTTGAAATAGACAGTTTTTGCATACAAACTCAATTCTGGTAGAATTCCATAGCACAGTACAAAGTTAGTAACGGATGCACCAATTACGTTGAAATAGATAGTTTTTGCATGTAAACTCAATCCTGGTAGAATTCCATAGCATAGTACAAAGTTAGTAACGGATGCACCAATTTAGTTGAAATAGACAGTTTTAACATGTAAACTCAATCCTGTTAGAATTCCATAGCACAGTAAAAAGTTAGTAACGGATGCACCAATTACGTTGAAATAGACAGTTTTAGCATGTAAACTCAATTCTGGTAGAATTCCATAGCATAGTACAAAGTTAGAAACGGATGCACCAATTACGTTGAAATAGATAGTTTTAGCATGAAAACTCAATCCTGGTAGAATTCCATAGCAAAGTACAAAGTTAGTAACGGATGCACCAATTACGTTGAAATAGACAGTTTTAGCATGAAAACTCAATCCTGGTAGAATTCCATAGCAAAGTACAAAGTTAGTAACGGATGCACCAATTACGTTGAAATAGACAGTTTTTGCATACAAACTCAATTCTGGTAGAATTCCATAGCATAGTACAAAGTTAGAAACGGATGCACCAATTACGTTGAAATAGATAGTTTTAGCATGTAAACTCAATTCTGGTGAAATTCCATAGCACAGTACAAAGTTAGTATCGGATGCACCAATTACGTTGAAATAGACAGTTTTAGCATGTAAACTCAATTCTGGTGAAATTCCATAGCACAGTACAAAGTTAGTAACGGATGCACCAATTACGTTGAAATAGACAGTTTTTGCATACAAACTCAATTCTGGTAGAATTCCATAGCACAGTACAAAGTTAGTAACGGATGCACCAATTACGTTGAAATAGATAGTTTTTGCATGTAAACTCAATCCTGGTAGAATTCCATAGCATAGTACAAAGTTAGTAACGGATGCACCAATTTAGTTGAAATAGACAGTTTTAACATGTAAACTCAATCCTGTTAGAATTCCATAGCACAGTAAAAAGTTAGTAACGGATGCACCAATTACGTTGAAATAGATAGTTTTAGCATGTAAACTCAATTCTGGTAGAATTCCATAGTAAAGTACAAAGTTAGTATCGGATGCACCAATTACGTTGAAATAGACAGTTTTAGCATGTAAACTCAATCTTGGTGGAATTCCATAGTAAAGTACAAAGTTAGTAACGGATGCACCAATTACGTTGAAATAGACAGTTATAGCATGTAAACTCAATTCTGGTGGAATTCCATAGCACAGTACAAAGTTAGTAACGGATGCACGAATTAAGTTGAAATAGATAGTTTTTGCATGAAAACTCAATCCTGGTAGAATTCCATAGTAAAGTACAAAGTTAGTATCGGATGCACCAATTACGTTGAAATAGACAGTTTTAGCATGTAAACTCAATCCTGTTAGAATTCCATAGCACAGTACAAAGTTAGTAACGGATGCACCAATTACGTTGAAATAGATAGTTTTTGCATGTAAACTCAATCCTGGTAGAAATCCATAGCATAGTACAAAGTAACGGATGCACCAATTACGTTGAAATAGACAGTTTTTGCATACAAACTCAATTCTGGTAGAATTCCATAGCATAGTACAAAGTTAGTAACGGATGCACCAATAACGTTGAAATAGACAGTTTTTGCATTACAAACTCAATTCTGGTAGAATTCCATAGCATAGTACAAAGTTCGTATCGGATGCACCAATTACGTTGAAATAGACAGTTTTAGCATGTAAACTCAATCTTGGTGGAATTCCATAGTAAAGTACAAAGTTAGTAACGGATGCACGAATTAAGTTGAAATAGATAGTTTTTGCATGAAAACTCAATCCTGGTAGAATTCCATAGTAAAGTACAAAGTTAGTATCGGATGCACCAATTACGTTGAAATAGACAGTTTTAGCATGTAAACTCAATCCTGTTAGAATTCCATAGCACAGTACAAAGTTAGTAACGGATGCACCAATTACGTTGAAATAGATAGTTTTTGCATGTAAACTCAATCCTGGTAGAATTCCATAGCATAGTACAAAGTTAGTAACGGATGCACCAATTACGTTGAAATAGACAGTTTTAGCATGTAAACTCAATCCTGTTAGAATTCCATAGCACAGTACAAAGTTAGTAACGGATGCACCAATTACGTTGAAATAGATAGTTTTTGGCATGTAAAACTCAATCCTGGTAGAATTCCATAGCATAGTACAAAGTTCGTATCGGATGCACCAATTACGTTGAAATAGACAGTTTTTAGCATGTAAACTCAATTCTGGTGGAATTCCATAGCACAGTACTAAGTTAGTAACGGATGCACGAATTAAGTTGAAATAGATAGTTTTTGCATGAAAACTCAATCCTGGTAGAATTCCATAGTAAAGTACAAAGTTAGTATCGGATGCACCAATTACGTTGAAATAGACAGTTTTAGCATGTAAACTCAATCCTGTTAGAATTCCATAGCACAGTACAAAGTTCGTATCGGATGCACCAATTACGTTGAAATAGACAGTTTTAGCATGTAAACTCAATCCTGGTAGAATTCCATAGCAGAGTACAAAGTTAGTAACGGATGCACCAATTACGTTGAAATAGACAGTTTAAGCATTAAAACTCAATCCTGGTAGAATTCCATAGCAGAGTACAAAGTTAGTAACGGATGCACCAATTACGTTGAAATAGACAGTTTTAGCATGTAAACTCAATCCTGGTAGAATTCCATAGCAGAGTACAAAGTTAGTAACGGATGCACCAATTACGTTGAAATAGACAGTTTTAGCATGTAAACTCAATCCTGGTAGAATTCCATAGCATAGTACAAAGTTCGTATCGGATGCACCAATTACGTTGAAATAGACAGTTTTAGCATGTAAACTCAATTCTGGTGGAATTCCATAGCACAGTACAAAGTTAGTAACGGATGCACGAATTAAGTTGAAATAGATAGTTTTTGCATGTAAACTCAATCCTGGTAGAATTCCATAGCAAAGTACAAAGTTCGTATTGGATGCACCAATTACGTTGAAATAGACAGTTTTAGCATGTAAACTCAATCCTGGTAGAATTCCATAGCAGAGTACAAAGTTAGTAACGGATGCACCAATTACGTTGAAATAGACAGTTTAAGCATTAAAACTCAATCCTGGTAGAATTCCATAGCAGAGTACAAAGTTAGTAACGGATGCACCAATTACGTTGAAATAGACAGTTTTAGCATGTAAACTCAATCCTGGTAGAATTCCATAGCATAGTACAAAGTTAGTAACGGATGCACCAATTACGTTGAAATAGACAGTTTTAGCATGTAAACTCAATCCTGGTAGAATTCCATAGCATAGTACAAAGTTCGTATCGGATGCACCAATTACGTTGAAATAGACAGTTTTAGCATGTAAACTCAATTCTGGTGGAATTCCATAGCACAGTACAAAGTTAGTAACGGATGCACGAATTAAGTTGAAATAGATAGTTTTTGCATGAAAACTCAATCCTGGTAGAATTCCATAGTAAAGTACAAAGTTAGTATCGGATGCACCAATTACGTTGAAATAGACAGTTTTAGCATGTAAACTCAATCCTGTTCGAATTCCATAGCACAGTACAAAGTTAGTAACGGATGCACCAATTACGTTGAAATAGACAGTTTTAGCATGTAAACTCAATTCTGGTGGAATTCCATAGCACAGTACAAAGTTAGTAACGGATGCACGAATTAAGTTGAAATAGATAGTTTTTGCATGTAAACTCAATCCTGGTAGAATTCCATAGCATAGTACAAAGTTAGTATCGGATGCACCAATTACGTTGAAATAGACAGTTTTAGCATGTAAACTCAATCTTGGTGGAATTCCATAGTAAAGTACAAAGTTAGTAACGGATGCACCAATTACGTTGAAATAGACAGTTTTAGCATGTAAACTCAATTCTGGTGGAATTCCATAGCACAGTACAAAGTTAGTAACGGATGCACGAATTAAGTTGAAATAGATAGTTTTTGCATGTAAACTCAATCCTGGTAGAATTCCATAGCAAAGTACAAAGTTCGTATTGGATGCACCAATTACGTTGAAATAGACAGTTTTTGCATGTAAACTCAATCCTGGTAGAATTCCATAGCAGAGTACAAAGTTAGTAACGGATGCACCAATTACGTTGAAATAGACAGTTTAAGCATTAAAACTCAATCCTGGTAGAATTCCATAGCAGAGTACAAAGTTAGTAACGGATGCACCAATTACGTTGAAATAGACAGTTTTAGCATGTAAACTCAATCCTGGTAGAATTCCATAGCATAGTACAAAGTTAGTAACGGATGCACCAATTACGTTGAAATAGACAGTTTTAGCATGTAAACTCAATTCTGGTGGAATTCCATAGCACAGTACAAAGTTAGTAACGGATGCACGAATTAAGTTGAAATAGATAGTTTTTGCATGAAAACTCAATCCTGGTAGAATTCCATAGTAAAGTACAAAGTTAGTATCGGATGCACCAATTACGTTGAAATAGACAGTTTTAGCATGTAAACTCAATCCTGTTCGAATTCCATAGCATAGTACAAAGTTCGTATCGGATGCACCAATTACGTTGAAATAGACAGTTTTAGCATGTAAACTCAATTCTGGTGGAATTCCATAGCACAGTACAAAGTTAGTAACGGATGCACGAATTAAGTTGAAATAGATAGTTTTTGCATGTAAACTCAATCCTGGTAGAATTCCATAGCATAGTACAAAGTTAGTATCGGATGCACCAATTACGTTGAAATAGACAGTTTTAGCATGTAAACTCAATCTTGGTGGAATTCCATAGTAAAGTACAAAGTTAGTAACGGATGCACCAATTACGTTGAAATAGACAGTTTTAGCATGTAAACTCAATTCTGGTGGAATTCCATAGCACAGTACAAAGTTAGTAACGGATGCACGAATTAAGTTGAAATAGATAGTTTTTGCATGAAAACTCAATCCTGTTAGAATTCCATAGTAAAGTACAAAGTTAGTATCGGATGCACCAATTACGTTGAAATAGACAGTTTTAGCATGTAAACTCAATCCTGTTCGAATTCCATAGCACAGTACAAAGTTAGTAACGGATGCACCAATTACGTTGAAATAGATAGTTTTTGCATGTAAACTCAATCCTGTTTGAATTCCATAGCACAGTAAAAAGTTAGTAACGGATGCACCAATTACGTTGAAATAGATAGTTTTAGCATGTAAACTCAATTCTGGTAGAATTCCATAGTAAAGTACAAAGTTAGTATCGGATGCACCAATTACGTTGAAATAGACAGTTTTAGCATGTAAACTCAATCTTGGTGGAATTCCATAGTAAAGTACAAAGTTAGTAACGGATGCACCAATTACGTTGAAATAGACAGTTTTAGCATGTAAACTCAATTCTGGTGGAATTCCATAGCACAGTACAAAGTTAGTAACGGATGCACGAATTAAGTTGAAATAGATAGTTTTTGCATGAAAACTCAATCCTGGTAGAATTCCATAGTAAAGTACAAAGTTAGTATCGGATGCACCAATTACGTTGAAATAGACAGTTTTAGCATGTAAACTCAATCCTGTTAGAATTCCATAGCACAGTACAAAGTTAGTAACGGATGCACCAATTACGTTGAAATAGATAGTTTTTGCATGTAAACTCAATCCTGGTAGAATTCCATAGCATAGTACAAAGTTAGTAACGGATGCACCAATTACGTTGAAATAGACAGTTTTTGCATACAAACTCAATTCTGGTAGAATTCCATAGCATAGTACAAAGTTAGTAACGGATGCACCAATAACGTTGAAATAGACAGTTTTTGCATACAAACTCAATTCTGGTAGAATTCCATAGCATAGTACAAAGTTCGTATCGGATGCACCAATTACGTTGAAATAGACAGTTTTAGCATGTAAACTCAATCCTGGTAGAATTCCATAGCATAGTACAAAGTTCGTATTGGATGCACCAATTACGTTGAAATAGACAGTTTTAGCATGTAAACTCAATCTTGGTGGAATTCCATAGTAAAGTACAAAGTTAGTAACGGATGCACGAATTAAGTTGAAATAGATAGTTTTTGCATGAAAACTCAATCCTGGTAGAATTCCATAGTAAAGTACAAAGTTAGTATCGGATGCACCAATTACGTTGAAATAGACAGTTTTAGCATGTAAACTCAATCCTGTTAGAATTCCATAGCACAGTACAAAGTTAGTAACGGATGCACCAATTACGTTGAAATAGATAGTTTTTGCATGTAAACTCAATCCTGGTAGAATTCCATAGCATAGTACAAAGTTAGTAACGGATGCACCAATTACGTTGAAATAGACAGTTTTAGCATGTAAACTCAATTCTGGTGGAATTCCATAGCACAGTACAAAGTTAGTAACGGATGCACCAATTACGTTGAAATAGATAGTTTTTGCATGAAAACTCAATCCTGGTAGAATTCCATAGTAAAGTACAAAGTTAGTATCGGATGCACCAATTACGTTGAAATAGACAGTTTTAGCATGTAAACTCAATCCTGTTAGAATTCCATAGCACAGTACAAAGTTCGTATCGGATGCACCAATTACGTTGAAATAGACAGTTTTAGCATGTAAACTCAATCCTGGTAGAATTCCATAGCATAGTACAAAGTTCGTATTGGATGCACCAATTACGTTGAAATAGACAGTTTTAGCATGTAAACTCAATTCTGGTGGAATTCCATAGCACAGTACAAAGTTAGTAACGGATGCACGAATTAAGTTGAAATAGATAGTTTTTGCATGAAAACTCAATCCTGGTAGAATTCCATAGTAAAGTACAAAGTTAGTATCGGATGCACCAATTACGTTGAAATAGACAGTTTTAGCATGTAAACTCAATCCTGTTAGAATTCCATAGCACAGTACAAAGTTAGTAACGGATGCACCAATTACGTTGAAATAGATAGTTTTTGCATGTAAACTCAATCCTGGTAGAATTCCATAGCATAGTACAAAGTTAGTAACGGATGCACCAATTACGTTGAAATAGACAGTTTTTGCATACAAACTCAATTCTGGTAGAATTCCATAGCATAGTACAAAGTTAGTAACGGATGCACCAATAACGTTGAAATAGACAGTTTTAGTATGTAAACTCAATCCTGGTAGAATTCCATAGCATAGTACAAAGTTCGTATTGGATGCACCAATTACGTTGAAATAGACAGTTTTAGCATGTAAACTCAATTCTGGTGGAATTCCATAGCACAGTACAAAGTTAGTAACGGATGCACGAATTAAGTTGAAATAGATAGTTTTTGCATGAAAACTCAATCCTGGTAGAATTCCATAGTAAAGTACAAAGTTAGTATCGGATGCACCAATTACGTTGAAATAGACAGTTTTAGCATGTAAACTCAATCCTGGTAGAATTCCATAGCATAGTACAAAGTTCGTATTGGATGCACCAATTACGTTGAAATAGACAGTTTTAGCATGTAAACTCAATTCTGGTAGAATTCCATAGCACAGTACAAAGTTAGTATCGGATGCACGAATTAAGTTGAAATAGATAGTTTTTGCATGAAAACTCAATCCTGGTAGAATTCCATAGTAAAGTACAAAGTTAGTATCGGATGCACCAATTACGTTGAAATAGACAGTTTTAGCATGTAAACTCAATCCTGTTAGAATTCCATAGCACAGTACAAAGTTAGTAACGGATGCACCAATTTAGTTGAAATAGACAGTTTTTGCATACAAACTCAATTCTGGTAGAATTACATAGCAAAGTACAAAGTTAGTAACGGATGCACCAATTACGTTGAAATAGACAGTTTTAGCATGTAAACTCAATCCTGGTAGAATTCCATAGCATAGTACAAAGTTCGTATCGGATGCACCAATTACGTTGAAATAGATAGTTTTAGCATGTAAACTCAATCTTGGTGGAATTCCATAGTAAAGTACAAAGTTAGTAACGGATGCACCAATTACGTTGAAATAGACAGTTTTAGCATGTAAACTCAATTCTGGTGGAATTCCATAGCACAGTACAAAGTTAGTAACGGATGCACGAATTAAGTTGAAATAGATAGTTTTTGCATGAAAACTCAATCCTGGTAGAATTCCATAGTAAAGTACAAAGTTAGTATCGGATGCACCAATTTAGTTGAAATAGACAGTTTTTGCATGTAAACTCAATCCTGGTAGAATTCCATAGCAAAGTACAAAAATCGTTTTGGATGCACCAATTACGTTGAAATAGACAGTTTTTGCATGTAAACTCAATCTTGGTAGAATTCCATAGCATAGTACAAAGTTCGTATCGGATGCACCAATTACGTTGAAATAGATAGTTTTAGCATGTAAACTCAATCTTGGTGGAATTCCATAGCAAAGTACAAAGTTAGTAACGGATGCACCAATTACGTTGAAATAGACAGTTTTTGCATACAAACTCAATTCTGGTAGAATTCCATAGCACAGTACAAAGTTAGTAACGGATGCACGAATTAAGTTGAAATAGATAGTTTTAGCATGTAAACTCAATCTTGGTGGAATTCCATAGTAAAGTACAAAGTTAGTAACGGATGCACCAATTACGTTGAAATAGACAGTTTTAGCATGTAAACTCAATCCTGTTAGAATTCCATAGCACAGTACAAAGTTAGTAACGGATGCACCAATTACGTTGAAATAGATAGTTTTAGCATGTAAACTCAATTCTGGTAGAATTCCATAGTAAAGTACAAAGTTAGTATCGGATGCACCAATTACGTTGAAATAGACAGTTTTAGCATGTAAACTCAATCTTGGTGGAATTCCATAGTAAAGTACAAAGTTAGTAACGGATGCACCAATTACGTTGAAATAGACAGTTTTAGCATGTAAACTCAATTCTGGTAGAATTCCATAGTAAAGTACAAAGTTAGTATCGGATGCACCAATTACGTTGAAATAGACAGTTTTAGCATGTAAACTCAATTCTGGTGAAATTCCATAGCACAGTACAAAGTTAGTATCGGATGCACCAATTACGTTGAAATAGACAGTTTTAGCATGTAAACTCAATCTTGGTGAAATTCCATAGTAAAGTACAAAGTTAGTAACGGATGCACCAATTACGTTGAAATAGACAGTTTTTGCATACAAACTCAATTCTGGTAGAATTCCATAGCATAGTACAAAGTTAGAAACGGATGCACCAATTACGTTGAAATAGATAGTTTTAGCATGTAAACTCAATTCTGGTGAAATTCCATAGCACAGTACAAAGTTAGTATCGGATGCACCAATTACGTTGAAATAGACAGTTTTAGCATGTAAACTCAATTCTGGTGAAATTCCATAGCACAGTACAAAGTTAGTATCGGATGCACCAATTACGTTGAAATAGACAGTTTTAGCATGTAAACTCAATCTTGGTGAAATTCCATAGTAAAGTACAAAGTTAGTAACGGATGCACCAATTACGTTGAAATAGACAGTTTTTGCATACAAACTCAATTCTGGTAGAATTCCATAGCATAGTACAAAGTTAGAAACGGATGCACCAATTACGTTGAAATAGATAGTTTTAGCATGAAAACTCAATCCTGGTAGAATTCCATAGCAAAGTACAAAGTTAGTAACGGATGCACCAATTACGTTGAAATAGACAGTTTTAGCATGAAAACTCAATCCTGGTAGAATTCCATAGCAAAGTACAAAGTTAGTAACGGATGCACCAATTACGTTGAAATAGACAGTTTTTGCATACAAACTCAATTCTGGTAGAATTCCATAGCATAGTACAAAGTTAGAAACGGATGCACCAATTACGTTGAAATAGATAGTTTTAGCATGTAAACTCAATTCTGGTGAAATTCCATAGCACAGTACAAAGTTAGTATCGGATGCACCAATTACGTTGAAATAGACAGTTTTAGCATGTAAACTCAATTCTGGTGAAATTCCATAGCACAGTACAAAGTTAGTATCGGATGCACCAATTACGTTGAAATAGACAGTTTTAGCATGTAAACTCAATCTTGGTGAAATTCCATAGTAAAGTACAAAGTTAGTAACGGATGCACCAATTACGTTGAAATAGACAGTTTTTGCATACAAACTCAATTCTGGTAGAATTCCATAGCATAGTACAAAGTTAGAAACGGATGCACCAATTACGTTGAAATAGATAGTTTTAGCATGAAAACTCAATCCTGGTAGAATTCCATAGCAAAGTACAAAGTTAGTAACGGATGCACCAATTACGTTGAAATAGACAGTTTTAGCATGTAAACTCAATTCTGGTGAAATTCCATAGCAATGTACAAAGTTAGTATCGGATGCACCAATTACGTTGAAATAGACAGTTTTAGCATGTAAACTCAATCTTGGTGAAATTCCATAGTAAAGTACAAAGTTAGTAACGGATGCACCAATTACGTTGAAATAGACAGTTTTAGCATGAAAACTCAATCCTGGTAGAATTCCATAGCAAAGTACAAAGTTAGTAACGGATGCACCAATTACGTTGAAATAGACAGTTTTAGCATGAAAACTCAATCCTGGTAGAATTCCATAGCAAAGTACAAAGTTAGTAACGGATGCACCAATTACGTTGAAATAGACAGTTTTTGCATACAAACTCAATTCTGGTAGAATTCCATAGCATAGTACAAAGTTAGAAACGGATGCACCAATTACGTTGAAATAGATAGTTTTAGCATGAAAACTCAATCCTGGTAGAATTCCATAGCAAAGTACAAAGTTAGTAACGGATGCACCAATTACGTTGAAATAGACAGTTTTTGCATACAAACTCAATTCTGGTAGAATTCCATAGCATAGTACAAAGTTAGAAACGGATGCACCAATTACGTTGAAATAGATAGTTTTAGCATGAAAACTCAATCCTGGTAGAATTCCATAGCAAAGTACAAAGTTAGTAACGGATGCACCAATTACGTTGAAATAGACAGTTTTAGCATGAAAACTCAATCCTGGTAGAATTCCATAGCAAAGTACAAAGTTAGTAACGGATGCACCAATTACGTTGAAATAGACAGTTTTTGCATACAAACTCAATTCTGGTAGAATTCCATAGCATAGTACAAAGTTAGAAACGGATGCACCAATTACGTTGAAATAGATAGTTTTAGCATGTAAACTCAATTCTGGTAGAATTCCATAGCACAGTACAAAGTTAGTATCGGATGCACCAATTACGTTGAAATAGACAGTTTTAGCATGTAAACTCAATTCTGGTGAAATTCCATAGCACAGTACAAAGTTAGTATCGGATGCACCAATTACGTTGAAATAGACAGTTTTAGCATGTAAACTCAATCTTGGTGAAATTCCATAGTAAAGTACAAAGTTAGTAACGGATGCACCAATTACGTTGAAATAGACAGTTTTTGCATACAAACTCAATTCTGGTAGAATTCCATAGCATAGTACAAAGTTAGAAACGGATGCACCAATTACGTTGAAATAGATAGTTTTAGCATGAAAACTCAATCCTGGTAGAATTCCATAGCAAAGTACAAAGTTAGTATCGGATGCACCAATTACGTTGAAATAGACAGTTTTAGCATGTAAACTCAATTCTGGTGAAATTCCATAGCAATGTACAAAGTTAGTATCGGATGCACCAATTACGTTGAAATAGACAGTTTTAGCATGTAAACTCAATCTTGGTGAAATTCCATAGTAAAGTACAAAGTTAGTAACGGATGCACCAATTACGTTGAAATAGACAGTTTTTGCATACAAACTCAATTCTGGTAGAATTCCATAGCATAGTACAAAGTTAGAAACGGATGCACCAATTACGTTGAAATAGATAGTTTTAGCATGAAAACTCAATCTTGGTGAAATTCCATAGTAAAGTACAAAGTTAGTAACGGATGCACCAATTACGTTGAAATAGACAGTTTTTGCATACAAACTCAATTCTGGTAGAATTCCATAGCATAGTACAAAGTTAGAAACGGATGCACCAATTACGTTGAAATAGATAGTTTTAGCATGAAAACTCAATCCTGGTAGAATTCCATAGCAAAGTACAAAGTTAGTAACGGATGCACCAATTACGTTGAAATAGACAGTTTTAGCATGAAAACTCAATCCTGGTAGAATTCCATAGCAAAGTACAAAGTTAGTAACGGATGCACCAATTACGTTGAAATAGACAGTTTTTGCATACAAACTCAATTCTGGTAGAATTCCATAGCATAGTACAAAGTTAGAAACGGATGCACCAATTACGTTGAAATAGATAGTTTTAGCATGAAAACTCAATTCTGGTAGAATTCCATAGCATAGTACAAAGTTAGAAACGGATGCACCAATTACGTTGAAATAGACAGTTTTAGCATGTAAACTCAATTCTGGTGAAATTCCATAGCACAGTACAAAGTTAGTATCGGATGCACCAATTACGTTGAAATAGACAGTTTTAGCATGTAAACTCAATTCTGGTGGAATTCCATAGCAAAGTACAAAGTTAGTAACGGATGCACCAATTACGTTGAAATAGACAGTTTTTGCATACAAACTCAATTCTGGTAGAATTCCATAGCATAGTACAAAGTTAGAAACGGATGCACCAATTACGTTGAAATAGATAGTTTTAGCATGAAAACTCAATCCTGGTAGAATTCCATAGCAAAGTACAAAGTTAGTAACGGATGCACCAATTACGTTGAAATAGACAGTTTTTGCATACAAACTCAATTCTGGTAGAATTCCATAGCATAGTACAAAGTTAGAAACGGATGCACCAATTACGTTGAAATAGATAGTTTTAGCATGAAAACTCAATCCTGGTAGAATTCCATAGCAAAGTACAAAGTTAGTAACGGATGCACCAATAACGTTGAAATAGACAGTTTTTGCATGTAAACTCAATCCTGGTAGAATTCCATAGCAAAGTACAAAGTTCATAACGGATGCACCAATTTAGTTGAAATAGACAGTTTTTGCATGTAAACTCAATCCTGGTAGAATTCCATAGCAAAGTACAAAGTTCATAACGGATGCACCAATTTAGTTGAAATAGACAGTTTTTGCATGTAAACTCAATCCTGGTAGAATTCCATAGCAAAGTACAAAGTTAGTAACGGATGCACCAATTACGTTGAAATAGACAGTTTTTGCATACAAACTCAATTCTGGTAGAATTCCATAGCAAAGTACAAAGTTCATAACGGATGCACCAATTTAGTTGAAATAGACAGTTTTTGCATGTAAACTCAATCCTGGTAGAATTCCATAGCAAAGTACAAAGTTAGTAACGGATGCACCAATTACGTTGAAATAGACAGTTTTTGCATACAAACTCAATTCTGGTAGAATTCCATAGCATAGTACAAAGTTAGAAACGGATGCACCAATTACGTTGAAATAGATAGTTTTAGCATGAAAACTCAATCCTGGTAGAATTCCATAGCAAAGTACAAAGTTAGTAACGGATGCACCAATTACGTTGAAATAGACAGTTTTTGCATACAAACTCAATTCTGGTAGAATTCCATAGCATAGTACAAAGTTAGAAACGGATGCACCAATTACGTTGAAATAGATAGTTTTAGCATGAAAACTCAATCCTGGTAGAATTCCATAGCAAAGTACAAAGTTAGTAACGGATGCACCAATTACGTTGAAATAGACAGTTTTTGCATACAAACTCAATTCTGGTAGAATTCCATAGCATAGTACAAAGTTAGAAACGGATGCACCAATTACGTTGAAATAGATAGTTTTAGCATGAAAACTCAATCCTGGTAGAATTCCATAGCAAAGTACAAAGTTAGTAACGGATGCACCAATTACGTTGAAATAGACAGTTTTTGCATGTAAACTCAATCCTGGTAGAATTCCATAGCAAAGTACAAAGTTCATAACGGATGCACCAATTTAGTTGAAATAGACAGTTTTTGCATGTAAACTCAATCCTGGTAGAATTCCATAGCAAAGTACAAAGTTCATAACGGATGCACCAATTTAGTTGAAATAGATAGTTTTAGCATGAAAACTCAATTCTGGTAGAATTCCATAGCATAGTACAAAGTTAGAAACGGATGCACCAATTACGTTGAAATAGACAGTTTTTGCATACAAACTCAATTCTGGTAGAATTCCATAGCATAGTACAAAGTTAGTAACGGATGCACCAATTACGTTGAAATAGATAGTTTTTGCATACAAACTCAATTCTGGTGGAATTCCATAGCATAGCACAAAGTTAGTAACGGATGCACCAATTACATTGAAATAGATAGTTTTAGCATGAAAACTCAATCCTGGTAGAATTCCATAGCAAAGTACAAAGTTAGTAACGGATGCACCAATTACGTTGAAATAGACAGTTTTTGCATACAAACTCAATTCTGGTGGAATTCCATAGCATAGCACAAAGTTAGTAACGGATGCACCAATTACATTGAAATAGATAGTTTTTGCATACAAACTCAATTCTGGTGGAATTCCATAGCATAGCACAAAGTTAGTAACGGATGCACCAATTACATTGAAATAGAAAGTTTTTGCATACAAACTCAATTCTGGTGGAATTCCATAGCATAGTACAAAGTTAGTAACGGATGCACCAATTACGTTGAAATAGACAGTTTTTGCATACAAACTCAATTCTGGTAGAATTCCATAGCAACGCACAAAGTTAGAAACGGATGCACCAATTACGTTGAAATAGATAGTTTTTGCATACAAACTCAATTCTGGTAGAATTCCATAGCATAGCACAAAGTTAGTAACGGATGCACCAATTACATTGAAATAGATAGTTTTTGCATACAAACTCAATTCTGGTGGAATTCCATAGCATAGCACAAAGTTAGTAACGGATGCACCAATTACATTGAAATAGATAGTTTTTGCATACAAACTCAATTCTGGTAGAATTCCATAGCATAGTACAAAGTTAGAAACGGATGCACCAATTACGTTGAAATAGATAGTTTTAGCATGAAAACTCAATTCTGGTAGAATTCCATAGCATAGTACAAAGTTAGAAACGGATGCACCAATTACGTTGAAATAGACAGTTTTAGCATGTAAACTCAATTCTGGTGAAATTCCATAGCACAGTACAAAGTTAGTATCGGATGCACCAATTACGTTGAAATAGACAGTTTTAGCATGTAAACTCAATTCTGGTGGAATTCCATAGCAAAGTACAAAGTTAGTAACGGATGCACCAATTACGTTGAAATAGACAGTTTTTGCATACAAACTCAATTCTGGTAGAATTCCATAGCATAGTACAAAGTTAGAAACGGATGCACCAATTACGTTGAAATAGATAGTTTTAGCATGAAAACTCAATCCTGGTAGAATTCCATAGCAAAGTACAAAGTTAGTAACGGATGCACCAATTACGTTGAAATAGACAGTTTTTGCATACAAACTCAATTCTGGTAGAATTCCATAGCAAAGTACAAAGTTAGTAACGGATGCACCAATTACGTTGAAATAGACAGTTTTTGCATACAAACTCAATTCTGGTAGAATTCCATAGCATAGCACAAAGTTAGTAACGGATGCACCAATTACATTGAAATAGATAGTTTTAGCATGAAAACTCAATCCTGGTAGAATTCCATAGCAAAGTACAAAGTTAGTAACGGATGCACCAATTACGTTCAAATAGACAGTTTTTGCATACAAACTCAATTCTGGTAGAATTCCATAGCAAAGTACAAAGTTAGTAACGGATGCACCAATTACGTTGAAATAGACAGTTTTTGCATACAAACTCAATTCTGGTAGAATTCCATAGCAAAGTACAAAGTTAGTAACGGATGCACCAATTACGTTCAAATAGACAGTTTTTGCATACAAACTCAATTCTGGTAGAATTCCATAGCATAGTACAAAGTTAGAAACGGATGCACCAATTACGTTGAAATAGATAGTTTTAGCATGAAAACTCAATCCTGGTAGAATTCCATAGCAAAGTACAAAGTTAGTAACGGATGCACCAATTACGTTGAAATAGACAGTTTTTGCATACAAACTCAATTCTGGTAGAATTCCATAGCAAAGTACAAAGTTAGTAACGGATGCACCAATTACGTTGAAATAGACAGTTTTTGCATACAAACTCAATTCTGGTAGAATTCCATAGCATAGCACAAAGTTAGTAACGGATGCACCAATTACATTGAAATAGATAGTTTTTGCATACAAACTCAATTCTGGTGGAATTCCATAGCATAGCACAAAGTTAGTAACGGATGCACCAATTACATTGAAATAGATAGTTTTAGCATGAAAACTCAATCCTGGTAGAATTCCATAGCAAAGTACAAAGTTAGTAACGGATGCACCAATTACGTTGAAATAGACAGTTTTAGCATGTAAACTCAATTCTGGTGGAATTCCATAGCACAGTACAAAGTTAGTAACGGATGCACGAATTAAGTTGAAATAGATAGTTTTTGCATGAAAACTCAATTCTGGTAGAATTCCATAGCATAGTACAAAGTTAGTATCGGATGCACCAATTACGTTGAAATAGATAGTTTTAGCATGAAAACTCAATTCTGGTAGAATTCCATAGCAAAGTACAAAGTTAGTAACGGATGCACCAATTACGTTGAAATAGATAGTTTTTGCATACAAACTCAATTCTGGTAGAATTCCATAGCAAAGTACAAAGTTAGTAACGGATGCACCAATTACGTTGAAATAGACAGTTTTTGCATACAAACTCAATTCTGGTAGAATTCCATAGCATAGCACAAAGTTAGTAACGGATGCACCAATTACATTGAAATAGATAGTTTTTGCATACAAACTCAATTCTGGTGGAATTCCATAGCATAGCACAAAGTTAGTAACGGATGCACCAATTACATTGAAATAGATAGTTTTTGCATACAAACTCAATTCTGGTGGAATTCCATAGCAAAGTACAAAGTTAGTAACGGATGCACCAATTACATTGAAATAGACAGTTTTTGCATACAAACTCAATTCTGGTGGAATTCCATAGCATAGTACAAAGTTAGTAACGGATGCACCAATTACATTGAAATAGATAGTTTTAGCATGAAAACTCAATCCTGGTAGAATTCCATAGCAAAGTACAAAGTTAGTAACGGATGCACCAATTACGTTGAAATAGACAGTTTTTGCATACAAACTCAATTCTGGTGGAATTCCATAGCATAGCACAAAGTTAGTAACGGATGCACCAATTACATTGAAATAGATAGTTTTTGCATACAAACTCAATTCTGGTGGAATTCCATAGCATAGCACAAAGTTAGTAACGGATGCACCAATTACATTGAAATAGATAGTTTTTGCATACAAACTCAATTCTGGTGGAATTCCATAGCATAGTACAAAGTTAGTAACGGATGCACCAATTACGTTGAAATAGACAGTTTTTGCATACAAACTCAATTCTGGTAGAATTCCATAGCAACGCACAAAGTTAGAAACGGATGCACCAATTACGTTGAAATAGATAGTTTTTGCATACAAACTCAATTCTGGTAGAATTCCATAGCATAGCACAAAGTTAGTAACGGATGCACCAATTACATTGAAATAGATAGTTTTTGCATACAAACTCAATTCTGGTGGAATTCCATAGCAAAGTACAAAGTTCGTATCGGATGCACCAATTTAGTTGAAATAGACAGTTTTTGCATGTAAACTCAATCCTGGTAGAATTCCATAGCAATGTACAAAGTTCGTATCGGATGCACCAATTTAGTTGAAATAGATAGTTTTAGCATGAAAACTCAATTCTGGTAGAATTCCATAGCAAAGTACAAAGTTAGTAACGGATGCACCAATTACGTTGAAATAGATAGTTTTTGCATACAAACTCAATTCTGGTAGAATTCCATAGCAAAGTACAAAGTTAGTAACGGATGCACCAATTACGTTGAAATAGACAGTTTTAGCATGTAAACTCAATTCTGGTGGAATTCCATAGCACAGTACAAAGTTAGTAACGGATGCACGAATTAAGTTGAAATAGATAGTTTTTGCATGAAAACTCAATTCTGGTAGAATTCCATAGCATAGTACAAAGTTAGTATCGGATGCACCAATTACGTTGAAATAGATAGTTTTAGCATGAAAACTCAATTCTGGTAGAATTCCATAGCAAAGTACAAAGTTAGTAACGGATGCACCAATTACGTTGAAATAGATAGTTTTTGCATACAAACTCAATTCTGGTAGAATTCCATAGCAAAGTACAAAGTTAGTAACGGATGCACCAATTACGTTGAAATAGACAGTTTTTGCATACAAACTCAATTCTGGTAGAATTCCATAGCATAGCACAAAGTTAGTAACGGATGCACCAATTACATTGAAATAGATAGTTTTTGCATACAAACTCAATTCTGGTGGAATTCCATAGCATAGCACAAAGTTAGTAACGGATGCACCAATTACATTGAAATAGATAGTTTTTGCATACAAACTCAATTCTGGTGGAATTCCATAGCAAAGTACAAAGTTAGTAACGGATGCACCAATTACGTTGAAATAGACAGTTTTTGCATACAAACTCAATTCTGGTGGAATTCCATAGCAACGCACAAAGTTAGTAACGGATGCACCAATTACATTGAAATAGATAGTTTTTGCATACAAACTCAATTCTGTTAGAATTCCATAGCATAGCACAAAGTTAGTAACGGATGCACCAATTACATTGAAATAGATAGTTTTTGCATACAAACTCAATTCTGGTGGAATTCCATAGCAAAGTACAAAGTTAGTAACGGATGCACCAATTACATTGAAATAGACAGTTTTTGCATACAAACTCAATTCTGGTGGAATTCCATAGCATAGTACAAAGTTAGTAACGGATGCACCAATTACGTTGAAATAGACAGTTTTTGCATACAAACTCAATTCTGGTAGAATTCCATAGCATAGCACAAAGTTAGAAACGGATGCACCAATTACGTTGAAATAGATAGTTTTTGCATACAAACTCAATTCTGGTGGAATTCCATAGCATAGTACAAAGTTAGTAACGGATGCACCAATTACGTTGAAATAGATAGTTTTTGCATACAAACTCAATTCTGGTAGAATTCCATAGCATAGCACAAAGTTAGTAACGGATGCACCAATTACATTGAAATAGATAGTTTTTGCATACAAACTCAATTCTGGTGGAATTCCATAGCATAGCACAAAGTTAGTAACGGATGCACCAATTACATTGAAATAGATAGTTTTTGCATACAAACTCAATTCTTGTGGAATTCCATAGCATAGCACAAAGTTAGTAACGGATGCACCAATTACATTGAAATAGATAGTTTTTGCATACAAACTCAATTCTGGTGGAATTCCATAGCATAGCACAAAGTTAGTAACGGATGCACCAATTACATTGAAATAGATAGTTTTTGCATACAAACTCAATTCTGGTGGAATTCCATAGCATAGTACAAAGTTAGAAACGGATGCACCAATTACGTTGAAATAGATAGTTTTTGCATACAAACTCAATTCTGGTGGAATTCCATAGCATAGCACAAAGTTAGTAACGGATGCACCAATTACGTTGAAATAGATAGTTTTTGCATACAAACTCAATTCTGGTAGAATTTCATAGCATAGTACAAAGTTAGAAACGGATGCACCAATTACGTTGAAATAGATAGTTTTTGCATACAAACTCAATTCTGGTGGAATTCCATAGCATAGCACAAAGTTAGTAACGGATGCACCAATTACGTTGAAATAGATAGTTTTTGCATACAAACTCAATTCTGGTGGAATTCCATAGCATAGCACAAAGTTAGTAACGGATGCACCAATTACGTTGAAATAGATAGTTTTTGCATACAAACTCAATTCTGGTGGAATTCCATAGCATAGTACAAAGTTAGTAACGGATGCACCAATTACGTTGAAATAGACAGTTTTTGCATACAAACTCAATTCTGGTGGAATTCCATAGCATAGTACAAAGTTAGTAACGGATGCACCAATTACGTTGAAATAGACAGTTTTTGCATACAAACTCAATTCTGGTAGAATTCCATAGCATAGCACAAAGTTAGTAACGGATGCACCAATTACGTTGAAATAGACAGTTTTTGCATACAAATTCAATTCTGGTGGAATTCCATAGCATAGTACAAAGTTAGTAACGGATGCACCAATTACGTTGAAATAGATAGTTTTTGCATACAAACTCAATTCTGGTAGAATTCCATAGCATAGCACAAAGTTAGTAACGGATGCACCAATTACATTGAAATAGATAGTTTTTGCATACAAACTCAATTCTGGTGGAATTCCATAGCATAGCACAAAGTTAGTAACGGATGCACCAATTACATTGAAATAGATAGTTTTTGCATACAAACTCAATTCTGGTGGAATTCCATAGCATAGCACAAAGTTAGTAACGGATGCACCAATTACGTTGAAATAGATAGTTTTTGCATACAAACTCAATTCTGGTGGAATTCCATAGCATAGCACAAAGTTAGTAACGGATGCACCAATTACATTGAAATAGATAGTTTTTGCATACAAACTCAATTCTGGTGGAATTCCATAGCATAGTACAAAGTTAGTAACGGATGCACCAATTACGTTGAAATAGACAGTTTTTGCATACAAACTCAATTCTGGTGGAATTCCATAGCATAGTACAAAGTTAGTAACGGATGCACCAATTACGTTGAAATAGATAGTTTTTGCATACAAACTCAATTCTGGTGGAATTCCATAGCATAGTACAAAGTTAGTAACGGATGCACCAATTACGTTCAAATAGACAGTTTTTGCATACAAACTCAATTCTGGTAGAATTCCATAGCATAGTACAAAGTTAGAAACGGATGCACCAATTACGTTGAAATAGATAGTTTTTGCATACAAACTCAATTCTGGTGGAATTCCATAGCATAGCACAAAGTTAGTAACGGATGCACCAATTACATTGAAATAGATAGTTTTTGCATACAAACTCAATTCTGGTGGAATTCCATAGCATAGCACAAACTTAGTAACGGATGCACCAATTACATTGAAATAGATAGTTTTTGCATACAAACTCAATTCTGGTGGAATTCCATAGCATAGTACAAAGTTAGTAACGGATGCACCAATTACGTTGAAATAGACAGTTTTTGCATACAAACTCAATTCTGGTAGAATTCCATAGCATAGCACAAAGTTAGAAACGGATGCACCAATTACGTTGAAATAGATAGTTTTTGCATACAAACTCAATTCTGGTGGAATTCCATAGCATAGTACAAAGTTAGTAACGGATGCACCAATTACGTTGAAATAGACAGTTTTTGCATACAAACTCAATTCTGGTAGAATTCCATAGCATAGTACAAAGTTAGTAACGGATGCACCAATTACGTTGAAATAGATAGTTTTTGCATACAAACTCAATTCTGGTGGAATTCCATAGCATAGCACAAAGTTAGTAACGGATGCACCAATTACGTTGAAATAGATAGTTTTTGCATACAAACTCAATTCTGGTAGAATTCCATAGCATAGTACAAAGTTAGAAACGGATGCACCAATTACGTTGAAATAGATAGTTTTTGCATACAAACTCAATTCTGGTAGAATTCCATAGCATAGCACAAAGTTAGTAACGGATGCACCAATTACATTGAAATAGATAGTTTTTGCATACAAACTCAATTCTGGTGGAATTCCATAGCATAGCACAAAGTTAGAAACGGATGCACCAATTACGTTGAAATAGATAGTTTTTGCATACAAACTCAATTCTGGTGGAATTCCATAGCATAGCACAAAGTTAGTAACGGATGCACCAATTACATTGAAATAGATAGTTTTTGCATACAAACTCAATTCTGGTGGAATTCCATAGCATAGCACAAAGTTAGTAACGGATGCACCAATTACGTTGAAATAGATAGTTTCTGCATACAAACTCAATTCTGGTAGAATTCCATAGCATAGCACAAAGTTAGTAACGGATGCACCAATTACGTTGAAATAGATAGTTTTTGCAAACAAACTCAATTCTGGTAGAATTCCATAGCATAGCACAAAGTTAGTAACGGATGCACCAATTACATTGAAATAGATAGTTTTTGCATACAAACTCAATTCTGGTGGAATTCCATAGCATAGTACAAAGTTAGTAACGGATGCACCAATTACGTTGAAATAGATAGTTTTTGCATACAAACTCAATTCTGGTGGAATTCCATAGCATAGCACAAAGTTAGTAACGGATGCACCAATTACATTGAAATAGATAGTTTTTGCATACAAACTCAATTCTGGTGGAATTCCATAGCATAGCACAAAGTTAGTAACGGATGCACCAATTACGTTGAAATAGATAGTTTTTGCATACAAACTCAATTCTGGTAGAATTCCATAGCATAGCACAAAGTTAGTAACGGATGCACCAATTACATTGAAATAGATAGTTTTTGCATACAAACTCAATTCTGGTGGAATTCCATAGCATAGCACAAAGTTAGTAACGGATGCACCAATTACGTTGAAATAGATAGTTTTTGCATACAAACTCAATTCTGGTAGAATTCCATAGCATAGCACAAAGTTAGTAACGGATGCACCAATTACGTTGAAATAGATAGTTTTTGCATACAAACTCAATTCTGGTAGAATTCCATAGCATAGCACAAAGTTAGTAACGGATGCACCAATTACATTGAAATAGATAGTTTTTGCATACAAACTCAATTCTGGTGGAATTCCATAGCATAGCACAAAGTTAGTAACGGATGCACCAATTACGTTGAAATAGATAGTTTTTGCATACAAACTCAATTCTGGTAGAATTCCATAGCACAGTACAAAGTTAGAAACGGATGCACCAATTACGTTGAAATAGATAGTTTTTGCATACAAACTCAATTCTGGTGGAATTCCATAGCATAGTACAAAGTTAGTAACGGATGCACCAATTACGTTGAAATAGACAGTTTTTGCATACAAACTCAATTCTGGTAGAATTCCATAGCAAAGTACAAAGTTAGAAACGGATGCACCAATTACGTTGAAATAGATAGTTTTTGCATACAAACTCAATTCTGGTGGAATTCCATAGCATAGTACAAAGTTAGTAACGGATGCACCAATTACGTTGAAATAGACAGTTTTTGCATACAAACTCAATTCTGGTAGAATTCCATAGCAAAGTACAAAGTTAGAAACGGATGCACCAATTTAGTTGAAATAGATAGTTTTTGCATACAAACTCAATTCTGGTAGAATTCCATAGCACAGTACAAAGTTAGAAACGGATGCACCAATTACATTGAAATAGATAGTTTTTGCATACAAACTCAATTCTGGTGGAATTCCATAGCATAGCACAAAGTTAGTAACGGATGCACCAATTACGTTGAAATAGATAGTTTTTGCATACAAACTCAATTCTGGTAGAATTCCATAGCAAAGTACAAAGTTAGAAACGGATGCACCAATTACGTTGAAATAGATAGTTTTTGCATACAAACTCAATTCTGGTGGAATTCCATAGCATAGTACAAAGTTAGTAACGGATGCACCAATTACGTTGAAATAGACAGTTTTTGCATACAAACTCAATTCTGGTAGAATTCCATAGCATAGCACAAAGTTAGAAACGGATGCACCAATTACGTTGAAATAGATAGTTTTTGCATACAAACTCAATTCTGGTGGAATTCCATAGCATAGTACAAAGTTAGTAACGGATGCACCAATTACGTTGAAATAGACAGTTTTTGCATACAAACTCAATTCTGGTAGAATTCCATAGCATAGTACAAAGTTAGAAACGGATGCACCAATTACGTTGAAATAGATAGTTTTTGCATACAAACTCAATTCTGGTGGAATTCCATAGCATAGCACAAAGTTAGTAACGGATGCACCAATTACATTGAAATAGACAGTTTTTGCATACAAACTCAATTCTGGTGGAATTCCATAGCATAGCACAAAGTTAGTAACGGATGCACCAATTACGTTGAAATAGATAGTTTTTGCATACAAACTCAATTCTGGTAGAATTCCATAGCATAGCACAAAGTTAGTAACGGATGCACCAATTACATTGAAATAGATAGTTTTTGCATACAAACTCAATTCTGGTGGAATTCCATAGCATAGTACAAAGTTAGTAACGGATGCACCAATTACGTTGAAATAGACAGTTTTTGCATACAAACTCAATTCTGGTAGAATTCCATAGCATAGCACAAAGTTAGAAACGGATGCACCAATTACGTTGAAATAGACAGTTTTTGCATACAAACTCAATTCTGGTGGAATTCCATAGCATAGCACAAAGTTAGTAACGGATGCACCAATTACATTGAAATAGATAGTTTTTGCATACAAACTCAATTCTGGTGGAATTCCATAGCATAGTACAAAGTTAGTAACGGATGCACCAATTACATTGAAATAGATAGTTTTTGCATACAAACTCAATTCTGGTGGAATTCCATAGCATAGTACAAAGTTAGTAACGGATGCACCAATTACGTTGAAATAGACAGTTTTTGCATACAAACTCAATTCTGGTAGAATTCCATAGCATAGCACAAAGTTAGAAACGGATGCACCAATTACATTGAAATAGATAGTTTTTGCATACAAACTCAATTCTGGTGGAATTCCATTGCATAGTACAAAGTTAGTAACGGATGCACCAATTACGTTGAAATAGACAGTTTTTGCATACAAACTCAATTCTGGTAGAATTCCATAGCATAGCACAAAGTTAGAAACGGATGCACCAATTACGTTGAAATAGACAGTTTTTGCATACAAACTCAATTCTGGTGGAATTCCATAGCATAGTACAAAGTTAGTAACGGATGCACCAATTACGTTGAAATAGACAGTTTTTGCATACAAACTCAATTCTGGTGGAATTCCATAGCATAGTACAAAGTTAGTAACGGATGCACCAATTACGTTGAAATAGACAGTTTTTGCATACAAACTCAATTCTGGTAGAATTCCATAGCATAGCACAAAGTTAGAAACGGATGCACCAATTACGTTGAAATAGACAGTTTTTGCATACAAACTCAATTCTGGTGGAATTCCATAGCATAGTACAAAGTTAGTAACGGATGCACCAATTACGTTGAAATAGACAGTTTTTGCATACAAACTCAATTCTGGTAGAATTCCATAGCATAGTACAAAGTTAGAAACGGATGCACCAATTACGTTGAAATAGATAGTTTTTGCATACAAACTCAATTCTGGTGGAATTCCATAGCATAGCACAAAGTTAGTAACGGATGCACCAATTACGTTGAAATAGATAGTTTTTGCATACAAACTCAATTCTGGTAGAATTCCATAGCATAGCACAAAGTTAGTAACGGATGCACCAATTACATTGAAATAGATAGTTTTTGCATACAAACTCAATTCTGGTAGAATTCCATAGCATAGCACAAAGTTAGTAACGGATGCACCAATAACATTGAAATAGATAGTTTTTGCATACAAACTCAATTCTGGTGGAATTCCATAGCATAGCACAAAGTTAGTAACGGATGCACCAATTACATTGAAATAGATAGTTTTTGCATACAAACTCAATTCTGGTGGAATTCCATAGCATAGTACAAAGTTAGTAACGGATGCACCAATTACGTTGAAATAGACAGTTTTTGCATACAAACTCAATTCTGGTAGAATTCCATAGCATAGCACAAAGTTAGAAACGGATGCACCAATTACGTTGAAATAGATAGTTTTTGCATACAAACTCAATTCTGGTGGAATTCCATAGCATAGTACAAAGTTAGTAACGGATGCACCAATTACGTTGAAATAGACAGTTTTTGCATACAAACTCAATTCTGGTAGAATTCCATAGCATAGTACAAAGTTAGAAACGGATGCACCAATTACGTTGAAATAGATAGTTTTTGCATACAAACTCAATTCTGGTGGAATTCCATAGCATAGCACAAAGTTAGAAACGGATGCACCAATTACGTTGAAATAGATAGTTTTTGCATACAAACTCAATTCTGGTAGAATTCCATAGCATAGCACAAAGTTAGTAACGGATGCACCAATTACGTTGCAATAGATAGTTTTTGCATACAAACTCAATTCTGGTGGAATTCCATAGCATAGCACAAAGTTAGTAACGGATGCACCAATTACATTGAAATAGATAGTTTTTGCATACAAACTCAATTCTGGTGGAATTCCATAGCATAGCACAAAGTTAGAAACGGATGCACCAATTACGTTGAAATAGATAGTTTTTGCATACAAACTCAATTCTGGTGGAATTCCATAGCATAGCACAAAGTTAGAAACGGATGCACCAATTACGTTGAAATAGATAGTTTTTGCATACAAACTCAATTCTGGTGGAATTCCATAGCATAGCACAAAGTTAGTAACGGATGCACCAATTACGTTGAAATAGACAGTTTTTGCATACAAACTCAATTCTGGTGGAATTCCATAGCATAGCACAAAGTTAGAAACGGATGCACCAATTACGTTGAAATAGATAGTTTTTGCATGTAAACTCAATCCTGGTAGAATTCCATAGCATAGCACAAAGTTAGTAACGGATGCACCAATTACATTGAAATAGATAGTTTTTGCATACAAACTCAATTCTGGTGGAATTCCATAGCATAGCACAAAGTTAGAAACGGATGCACCAATTACGTTGAAATAGACAGTTTTTGCATACAAACTCAATTCTGGTGGAATTCCATAGCATAGTACAAAGTTAGTAACGGATGCACCAATTACGTTGAAATAGACAGTTTTTGCATACAAACTCAATTCTGGTAGAATTCCATAGCATAGTACAAAGTTAGTAACGGATGCACCAATTACGTTGAAATAGACAGTTTTTGCATACAAACTCAATTCTGGTAGAATTCCATAGCATAGTACAAAGTTAGAAACGGATGCACCAATTACGTTGAAATAGACAGTTTTTGCATACAAACTCAATTCTGGTGGAATTCCATAGCATAGTACAAAGTTAGTAACGGATGCACCAATTACGTTGAAATAGACAGTTTTTGCATACAAACTCAATTCTGGTAGAATTCCATAGCATAGTACAAAGTTAGAAACGGATGCACCAATTACGTTGAAATAGATAGTTTTTGCATACAAACTCAATTCTGGTGGAATTCCATAGCATAGTACAAAGTTAGTAACGGATGCACCAATTACGTTGAAATAGACAGTTTTTGCATACAAACTCAATTCAGGTAGAATTCCATAGCATAGCACAAAGTTAGAAACGGATGCACCAATTACGTTGAAATAGATAGTTTTTGCATACAAACTCAATTCTGGTGGAATTCCATAGCATAGTACAAAGTTAGTAACGGATGCACCAATTACGTTGAAATAGACAGTTTTTGCATACAAACTCAATTCTGGTAGAATTCCATAGCATAGTACAAAGTTAGAAACGGATGCACCAATTACGTTGAAATAGATAGTTTTTGCATACAAACTCAATTCTGGTGGAATTCCATAGCATAGCACAAAGTTAGAAACGGATGCACCAATTACGTTGAAATAGATAGTTTTTGCATACAAACTCAATTCTGGTGGAATTCCATAGCATAGCACAAAGTTAGTAACGGATGCACCAATTACATTGAAATAGATAGTTTTTGCATACAAACTCAATTCTGGTGGAATTCCATAGCATAGCACAAAGTTAGAAACGGATGCACCAATTACGTTGAAATAGATAGTTTTTGCATACAAACTCAATTCTGGTGGAATTCCATAGCATAGCACAAAGTTAGAAACGGATGCACCAATTACGTTGAAATAGATAGTTTTTGCATACAAACTCAATTCTGGTGGAATTCCATAGCATAGCACAAAGTTAGAAACGGATGCACCAATTACGTTGAAATAGACAGTTTTTGCATACAAACTCAATTCTGGTGGAATTCCATAGCATAGTACAAAGTTAGAAACGGATGCACCAATTACGTTGAAATAGATAGTTTTTGCATACAAACTCAATTCTGGTGGAATTCCATAGCATAGCACAAAGTTAGAAACGGATGCACCAATTACGTTGAAATAGATAGTTTTTGCATACAAACTCAATTCTGGTGGAATTCCATAGCATAGCACAAAGTTAGAAACGGATGCACCAATTACGTTGAAATAGACAGTTTTTGCATACAAACTCAATTCTGGTGGAATTCCATAGCATAAGAAACAAAGTTAGAAACGGATGCACCAATTACGTTGAAATAGATAGTTTTTGCATACAAACTCAATTCTGGTAGAATTCCATAGCATAGTACAAAGTTAGAAACGGATGCACCAATTACGTTGAAATAGATAGTTTTTGCATACAAACTCAATTCTGGTAGAATTCCATAGCATAGCACAAAGTTAGTAACGGATGCACCAATTACATTGAAATAGATAGTTTTTGCATACAAACTCAATTCTGGTGGAATTCCATAGCATAGCACAAAGTTAGAAACGGATGCACCAATTACGTTGAAATAGATAGTTTTTGCATACAAACTCAATTCTGGTAGAATTCCATAGCATAGTACAAAGTTAGAAACGGATGCACCAATTACGTTGAAATAGATAGTTTTTGCATACAAACTCAATTCTGGTAGAATTCCATAGCATAGCACAAAGTTAGAAACGGATGCACCAATTACATTGAAATAGATAGTTTTTGCATACAAACTCAATTCTGGTGGAATTCCATAGCATAGCACAAAGTTAGTAACGGATGCACCAATTACATTGAAATAGATAGTTTTTGCATACAAACTCAATTCTGGTGGAATTCCATAGCATAGCACAAAGTTAGAAACGGATGCACCAATTACGTTGAAATAGACAGTTTTTGCATACAAACTCAATTCTGGTGGAATTCCATAGCATAGCACAAAGTTAGAAACGGATGCACCAATTACGTTGAAATAGACAGTTTTTGCATACAAACTCAATTCTGGTAGAATTCCATAGCATAGCACAAAGTTAGTAACGGATGCACCAATTACATTGAAATAGATAGTTTTTGCATACAAACTCAATTCTGGTGGAATTCCATAGCATAGCACAAAGTTAGAAACGGATGCACCAATTACGTTGAAATAGACAGTTTTTGCATACAAACTCAATTCTGGTGGAATTCCATAGCATAGCACAAAGTTAGAAACGGATGCACCAATTACATTGAAATAGATAGTTTTTGCATACAAACTCAATTCTGGTGGAATTCCATAGCATAGCACAAAGTTAGTAACGGATGCACCAATTACATTGAAATAGATAGTTTTTGCATACAAACTCAATTCTGGTGGAATTCCATAGCATAGCACAAAGTTAGTAACGGATGCACCAATTACATTGAAATAGATAGTTTTTGCATACAAACTCAATTCTGGTGGAATTCCATAGCATAGCACAAAGTTAGAAACGGATGCACCAATTACGTTGAAATAGACAGTTTTTGCATACAAACTCAATTCTGGTAGAATTCCATAGCATAGCACAAAGTTAGTAACGGATGCACCAATTACATTGAAATAGATAGTTTTTGCATACAAACTCAATTCTGGTGGAATTCCATAGCATAGCACAAAGTTAGAAACGGATGCACCAATTACGTTGAAATAGACAGTTTTTGCATACAAACTCAATTCTGGTGGAATTCCATAGCATAGCACAAAGTTAGAAACGGATGCACCAATTACGTTGAAATAGATAGTTTTTGCATACAAACTCAATTCTGGTAGAATTCCATAGCATAGCACAAAGTTAGTAACGGATGCACCAATTACGTTGAAATAGATAGTTTTTGCATACAAACTCAATTCTGGTGGAATTCCATAGCATAGCACAAAGTTAGTAACGGATGCACCAATTACATTGAAATAGATAGTTTTTGCATACAAACTCAATTCTGGTGGAATTCCATAGCATAGCACAAAGTTAGAAACGGATGCACCAATTACGTTGAAATAGATAGTTTTTGCATACAAACTCAATTCTGGTGGAATTCCATAGCATAGCACAAAGTTAGTAACGGATGCACCAATTACGTTGAAATAGATAGTTTTTGCATACAAACTCAATTCTGGTAGAATTCCATAGCATAGCACAAAGTTAGTAACGGATGCACCAATTACATTGAAATAGATAGTTTTTGCATACAAACTCAATTCTGGTGGAATTCCATAGCATAGCACAAAGTTAGAAACGGATGCACCAATTACGTTGAAATAGACAGTTTTTGCATACAAACTCAATTCTGGTGGAATTCCATAGCATAGCACAAAGTTAGAAACGGATGCACCAATTACGTTGAAATAGATAGTTTTTGCATACAAACTCAATTCTGGTGGAATTCCATAGCATAGCACAAAGTTAGTAACGGATGCACCAATTACGTTGAAATAGACAGTTTTTGCATACAAACTCAATTCTGGTAGAATTCCATAGCATAGTACAAAGTTAGAAACGGATGCACCAATTACGTTGAAATAGATAGTTTTTGCATACAAACTCAATTCTGGTAGAATTCCATAGCATAGCACAAAGTTAGTAACGGATGCACCAATTACATTGAAATAGATAGTTTTTGCATACAAACTCAATTCTGGTGGAATTCCATAGCATAGCACAAAGTTAGAAACGGATGCACCAATTACGTTGAAATAGACAGTTTTTGCATACAAACTCAATTCTGGTAGAATTCCATAGCATAGCACAAAGTTAGAAACGGATGCACCAATTACGTTGAAATAGATAGTTTTTGCATACAAACTCAATTCTGGTGGAATTCCATAGCATAGCACAAAGTTAGTAACGGATGCACCAATTACGTTGAAATAGATAGTTTTTGCATACAAACTCAATTCTGGTAGAATTCCATAGCATAGCACAAAGTTAGTAACGGATGCACCAATTACATTGAAATAGATAGTTTTTGCATACAAACTCAATTCTGGTGGAATTCCATAGCATAGCACAAAGTTAGAAACGGATGCACCAATTACGTTGAAATAGACAGTTTTTGCATACAAACTCAATTCTGGTGGAATTCCATAGCATAGCACAAAGTTAGTAACGGATGCACCAATTACGTTGAAATAGACAGTTTTTGCATACAAACTCAATTCTGGTAGAATTCCATAGCATAGTACAAAGTTAGAAACGGATGCACCAATTACGTTGAAATAGATAGTTTTTGCATACAAACTCAATTCTGGTGGAATTCCATAGCATAGCACAAAGTTAGTAACGGATGCACCAATTACGTTGAAATAGATAGTTTTTGCATACAAACTCAATTCTGGTAGAATTCCATAGCATAGCACAAAGTTAGTAACGGATGCACCAATTACATTGAAATAGATAGTTTTTGCATACAAACTCAATTCTGGTGGAATTCCATAGCATAGCACAAAGTTAGAAACGGATGCACCAATTACGTTGAAATAGACAGTTTTTGCATACAAACTCAATTCTGGTGGAATTCCATAGCATAGCACAAAGTTAGAAACGGATGCACCAATTACGTTGAAATAGATAGTTTTTGCATACAAACTCAATTCTGGTGGAATTCCATAGCATAGCACAAAGTTAGTAACGGATGCACCAATTACGTTGAAATAGATAGTTTTTGCATACAAACTCAATTCTGGTAGAATTCCATAGCATAGCACAAAGTTAGTAACGGATGCACCAATTACATTGAAATAGATAGTTTTTGCATACAAACTCAATTCTGGTGGAATTCCATAGCATAGCACAAAGTTAGAAACGGATGCACCAATTACGTTGAAATAGACAGTTTTTGCATACAAACTCAATTCTGGTGGAATTCCATAGCATAGCACAAAGTTAGAAACGGATGCACCAATTACATTGAAATAGATAGTTTTTGCATACAAACTCAATTCTGGTGGAATTCCATAGCATAGCACAAAGTTAGTAACGGATGCACCAATTACGTTGAAATAGATAGTTTTTGCATACAAACTCAATTCTGGTAGAATTCCATAGCATAGCACAAAGTTAGTAACGGATGCACCAATTACATTGAAATAGATAGTTTTTGCATACAAACTCAATTCTGGTGGAATTCCATAGCATAGCACAAAGTTAGAAACGGATGCACCAATTACGTTGAAATAGACAGTTTTTGCATACAAACTCAATTCTGGTGGAATTCCATAGCATAGCACAAAGTTAGAAACGGATGCACCAATTACGTTGAAATAGATAGTTTTTGCATACAAACTCAATTCTGGTGGAATTCCATAGCATAGTACAAAGTTAGAAACGGATGCACCAATTACGTTGAAATAGACAGTTTTTGCATACAAACTCAATTCTGGTAGAATTCCATAGCATAGTACAAAGTTAGAAACGGATGCACCAATTACGTTGAAATAGATAGTTTTTGCATACAAACTCAATTCTGGTAGAATTCCATAGCATAGCACAAAGTTAGTAACGGATGCACCAATTACATTGAAATAGATAGTTTTTGCATACAAACTCAATTCTGGTGGAATTCCATAGCATAGCACAAAGTTAGTAACGGATGCACCAATTACATTGAAATAGATAGTTTTTGCATACAAACTCAATTCTGGTGGAATTCCATAGCATAGCACAAAGTTAGAAACGGATGCACCAATTACGTTGAAATAGACAGTTTTTGCATACAAACTCAATTCTGGTGGAATTCCATAGCATAGCACAAAGTTAGAAACGGATGCACCAATTACGTTGAAATAGATAGTTTTTGCATACAAACTCAATTCTGGTGGAATTCCATAGCATAGTACAAAGTTAGAAACGGATGCACCAATTACGTTGAAATAGACAGTTTTTGCATACAAACTCAATTCTGGTGGAATTCCATAGCATAGCACAAAGTTAGAAACGGATGCACCAATTACGTTGAAATAGATAGTTTTTGCATACAAACTCAATTCTGGTGGAATTCCATAGCATAGCACAAAGTTAGAAACGGATGCACCAATTACGTTGAAATAGATAGTTTTTGCATACAAACTCAATTCTGGTAGAATTCCATAGCATAGCACAAAGTTAGTAACGGATGCACCAATTATGTTGAAATAGATAGTTTTTGCATACAAACTCAATTCTGGTGGAATTCCATAGCATAGCACAAAGTTAGTAACGGATGCACCAATTACATTGAAATAGATAGTTTTTGCATACAAACTCAATTCTGGTGGAATTCCATAGCATAGCACAAAGTTAGTAACGGATGCACCAATTACATTGAAATAGATAGTTTTTGCATACAAACTCAATTCTGGTGGAATTCCATAGCATAGCACAAAGTTAGAAACGGATGCACCAATTACGTTGAAATAGATAGTTTTTGCATACAAACTCAATTCTGGTGGAATTCCATAGCATAGCACAAAGTTAGTAACGGATGCACCAATTACATTGAAATAGATAGTTTTTGCATACAAACTCAATTCTGGTGGAATTCCATAGCATAGCACAAAGTTAGTAACGGATGCACCAATTACATTGAAATAGATAGTTTTTGCATACAAACTCAATTCTGGTGGAATTCCATAGCATAGCACAAAGTTAGTAACGGATGCACCAATTACATTGAAATAGATAGTTTTTGCATACAAACTCAATTCTGGTGGAATTCCATAGCATAGCACAAAGTTAGAAACGGATGCACCAATTACGTTGAAATAGATAGTTTTTGCATACAAACTCAATTCTGGTAGAATTCCATAGCATAGCACAAAGTTAGTAACGGATGCACCAATTATGTTGAAATAGATAGTTTTTGCATACAAACTCAATTCTGGTGGAATTCCATAGCATAGCACAAAGTTAGTAACGGATGCACCAATTACATTGAAATAGATAGTTTTTGCATACAAACTCAATTCTGGTGGAATTCCATAGCATAGCACAAAGTTAGTAACGGATGCACCAATTACATTGAAATAGATAGTTTTTGCATACAAACTCAATTCTGGTGGAATTCCATAGCATAGCACAAAGTTAGAAACGGATGCACCAATTACGTTGAAATAGATAGTTTTTGCATACAAACTCAATTCTGGTAGAATTCCATAGCATAGCACAAAGTTAGTAACGGATGCACCAATTATGTTGAAATAGATAGTTTTTGCATACAAACTCAATTCTGGTGGAATTCCATAGCATAGCACAAAGTTAGTAACGGATGCACCAATTACATTGAAATAGATAGTTTTTGCATACAAACTCAATTCTGGTGGAATTCCATAGCATAGCACAAAGTTAGAAACGGATGCACCAATTACGTTGAAATAGATAGTTTTTGCATACAAACTCAATTCTGGTGGAATTCCATAGCATAGCACAAAGTTAGTAACGGATGCACCAATTACGTTGAAATAGACAGTTTTTGCATACAAACTCAATTCTGGTGGAATTCCATAGCATAGCACAAAGTTAGAAACGGATGCACCAATTACGTTGAAATAGACAGTTTTTGCATACAAACTCAATTCTGGTAGAATTGCATAGCATAGCACAAAGTTAGTAACGGATGCACCAATTACGTTGAAATAGACAGTTTTTGCATACAAACTCAATTCTGGTGGAATTCCATAGCATAGCACAAAGTTAGAAACGGATGCACCAATTACGTTGAAATAGATAGTTTTTGCATACAAACTCAATTCTGGTGGAATTCCATAGCATAGCACAAAGTTAGTAACGGATGCACCAATTACATTGAAATAGATAGTTTTTGCATACAAACTCAATTCTGGTGGAATTCCATAGCATAGCACAAAGTTAGAAACGGATGCACCAATTACGTTGAAATAGATAGTTTTTGCATACAAACTCAATTCTGGTAGAATTCCATAGCATAGCACAAAGTTAGTAACGGATGCACCAATTATGTTGAAATAGATAGTTTTTGCATACAAACTCAATTCTGGTGGAATTCCATAGCATAGCACAAAGTTAGTAACGGATGCACCAATTACATTGAAATAGATAGTTTTTGCATACAAACTCAATTCTGGTGGAATTCCATAGCATAGCACAAAGTTAGAAACGGATGCACCAATTACGTTGAAATAGATAGTTTTTGCATACAAACTCAATTCTGGTGGAATTCCATAGCATAGCACAAAGTTAGTAACGGATGCACCAATTACGTTGAAATAGACAGTTTTTGCATACAAACTCAATTCTGGTGGAATTCCATAGCATAGCACAAAGTTATAAACGGATGCACCAATTACGTTGAAATAGACAGTTTTTGCATACAAACTCAATTCTGGTAGAATTGCATAGCATAGCACAAAGTTAGTAACGGATGCACCAATTACGTTGAAATAGACAGTTTTTGCATACAAACTCAATTCTGGTGGAATTCCATAGCATAGCACAAAGTTAGAAACGGATGCACCAATTACGTTGAAATAGATAGTTTTTGCATACAAACTCAATTCTGGTAGAATTCCATAGCATAGCACAAAGTTAGTAACGGATGCACCAATTACGTTGAAATAGATAGTTTTTGCATACAAACTCAATTCTGGTGGAATTCCATAGCATAGCACAAAGTTAGAAACGGATGCACCAATTACGTTGAAATAGATAGTTTTTGCATACAAACTCAATTCTGGTAGAATTCCATAGCATAGCACAAAGTTAGTAACGGATGCACCAATTACGTTGAAATAGATAGTTTTTGCATACAAACTCAATTCTGGTAGAATTCCATAGCATAGCACAAAGTTAGTAACGGATGCACCAATTACGTTGAAATAGACAGTTTTTGCATACAAACTCAATTCTGGTAGAATTCCATAGCATAGTACAAAGTTAGAAACGGATGCACCAATTACGTTGAAATAGACAGTTTTTGCATACAAACTCAATTCTGGTAGAATTCCATAGCATAGTACAAAGTTAGAAACGGATGCACCAATTACGTTGAAATAGACAGTTTTTGCATACAAACTCAATTCTGGTAGAATTCCATAGCATAGTACAAAGTTAGAAACGGATGCACCAATTACGTTGAAATAGATAGTTTTTGCATACAAACTCAATTCTGGTGGAATTCCATAGCATAGCACAAAGTTAGAAACGGATGCACCAATTACGTTGAAATAGACAGTTTTTGCATACAAACTCAATTCTGGTAGAATTCCATAGCATAGTACAAAGTTAGAAACGGATGCACCAATTACGTTGAAATAGACAGTTTTTGCATACAAACTCAATTCTGGTAGAATTCCATAGCATAGTACAAAGTTAGAAACGGATGCACCAATTTAGTTGAAATAGACAGTTTTTGCATGTAAACTCAATTCTGGTGGAATTCCATAGCATAGCACAAAGTTAAAAACGGATGCACCAATTACGTTGAAATAGATAGTTTTTGCATACAAACTCAATTCTGGTAGAATTCCATAGCATAGTACAAAGTTAGAAACGGATGCACCAATTACGTTGAAATAGACAGTTTTTGCATACAAACTCAATTCTGGTAGAATTCCATAGCATAGTACAAAGTTAGAAACGGATGCACCAATTACGTTGAAATAGACAGTTTTTGCATACAAACTCAATTCTGGTAGAATTCCATAGCATAGTACAAAGTTAGAAACGGATGCACCAATTACGTTGAAATAGACAGTTTTTGCATACAAACTCAATTCTGGTAGAATTCCATAGCATAGTACAAAGTTAGAAACGGATGCACCAATTACGTTGAAATAGACAGTTTTTGCATACAAACTCAATTCTGGTAGAATTCCATAGCATAGTACAAAGTTAGAAACGGATGCACCAATTACGTTGAAATAGATAGTTTTTGCATACAAACTCAATTCTGGTGGAATTCCATAGCATAGCACAAAGTTAAAAACGGATGCACCAATTACGTTGAAATAGATAGTTTTTGCATACAAACTCAATTCTGGTAGAATTCCATAGCATAGTACAAAGTTAGAAACGGATGCACCAATTACGTTGAAATAGACAGTTTTTGCATACAAACTCAATTCTGGTAGAATTCCATAGCATAGTACAAAGTTAGAAACGGATGCACCAATTACATTGAAATAGATAGTTTTTGCATACAAACTCAATTCTGGTGGAATTCCATAGCATAGCACAAAGTTAGAAACGGATGCACCAATTACGTTGAAATAGACAGTTTTTGCATACAAACTCAATTCTGGTAGAATTCCATAGCATAGTACAAAGTTAGAAACGGATGCACCAATTACGTTGAAATAGATAGTTTTTGCATACAAACTCAATTCTGGTAGAATTCCATAGCATAGCACAAAGTTAGTAACGGATGCACCAATTACGTTGAAATAGATAGTTTTTGCATACAAACTCAATTCTGGTAGAATTCCATAGCATAGCACAAAGTTAGTAACGGATGCACCAATTACGTTGAAATAGACAGTTTTTGCATACAAACTCAATTCTGGTAGAATTCCATAGCATAGTACAAAGTTAGAAACGGATGCACCAATTACGTTGAAATAGACAGTTTTTGCATACAAACTCAATTCTGGTAGAATTCCATAGCATAGTACAAAGTTAGAAACGGATGCACCAATTACGTTGAAATAGACAGTTTTTGCATACAAACTCAATTCTGGTAGAATTCCATAGCATAGTACAAAGTTAGAAACGGATGCACCAATTACGTTGAAATAGACAGTTTTTGCATACAAACTCAATTCTGGTAGAATTCCATAGCATAGCACAAAGTTAGAAACGGATGCACCAATTACGTTGAAATAGATAGTTTTTGCATACAAACTCAATTCTGGTAGAATTCCATAGCATAGCACAAAGTTAGTAACGGATGCACCAATTACGTTGAAATAGATAGTTTTTGCATACAAACTCAATTCTGGTAGAATTCCATAGCATAGCACAAAGTTAGTAACGGATGCACCAATTACGTTGAAATAGACAGTTTTTGCATACAAACTCAATTCTGGTAGAATTCCATAGCATAGTACAAAGTTAGAAACGGATGCACCAATTACGTTGAAATAGACAGTTTTTGCATACAAACTCAATTCTGGTAGAATTCCATAGCATAGTACAAAGTTAGAAACGGATGCACCAATTACGTTGAAATAGATAGTTTTTGCATACAAACTCACTTCTGGTGGAATTCCATAGCATAGCACAAAGTTAGAAACGGATGCACCAATTACGTTGAAATAGATAGTTTTTGCATACAA
The DNA here is from genome assembly GCF_943734755.1 of Anopheles moucheti. Taxonomy (NCBI): domain Eukaryota; kingdom Metazoa; phylum Arthropoda; class Insecta; order Diptera; family Culicidae; genus Anopheles; species Anopheles moucheti. The sequence goes on from NW_026453649.1 coordinate 114,798, forward strand.
ACTCAATTCTGGTAGAATTCCATAGCATAGTACAAAGTTAGAAACGGATGCACCAATTACGTTGAAATAGACAGTTTTTGCATACAAACTCAATTCTGGTAGAATTCCATAGCATAGTACAAAGTTAGAAACGGATGCACCAATTACATTGAAATAGATAGTTTTTGCATACAAACTCAATTCTGGTGGAATTCCATAGCATAGCACAAAGTTAGAAACGGATGCACCAATTACGTTGAAATAGACAGTTTTTGCATACAAACTCAATTCTGGTAGAATTCCATAGCATAGTACAAAGTTAGAAACGGATGCACCAATTACGTTGAAATAGACAGTTTTTGCATACAAACTCAATTCTGGTAGAATTCCATAGCATAGTACAAAGTTAGAAACGGATGCACCAATTACGTTGAAATAGATAGTTTTTGCATACAAACTCAATTCTGGTGGAATTCCATAGCATAGCACAAAGTTAGTAACGGATGCACCAATTACGTTGAAATAGATAGTTTTTGCATACAAACTCAATTCTGGTAGAATTCCATAGCATAGCACAAAGTTAGTAACGGATGCACCAATTACGTTGAAATAGACAGTTTTTGCATACAAACTCAATTCTGGTAGAATTCCATAGCATAGTACAAAGTTAGAAACGGATGCACCAATTACGTTGAAATAGATAGTTTTTGCATACAAACTCAATTCTGGTAGAATTCCATAGCATAGCACAAAGTTAGTAACGGATGCACCAATTACGTTGAAATAGATAGTTTTTGCATACAAACTCAATTCTGGTGGAATTCCATAGCATAGCACAAAGTTAGAAACGGATGCACCAATTACGTTGAAATAGACAGTTTTTGCATACAAACTCAATTCTGGTGGAATTCCATAGCATAGCACAAAGTTAGTAACGGATGCACCAATTACATTGAAATAGATAGTTTTTGCATACAAACTCAATTCTGGTGGAATTCCATAGCATAGCACAAAGTTAGAAACGGATGCACCAATTACGTTGAAATAGACAGTTTTTGCATACAAACTCAATTCTGGTAGAATTCCATAGCATAGTACAAAGTTAGAAACGGATGCACCAATTACGTTGAAATAGATAGTTTTTGCATACAAACTCAATTCTGGTAGAATTCCATAGCATAGCACAAAGTTAGTAACGGATGCACCAATTACGTTGAAATAGATAGTTTTTGCATACAAACTCAATTCTGGTGGAATTCCATAGCATAGCACAAAGTTAGAAACGGATGCACCAATTACGTTGAAATAGACAGTTTTTGCATACAAACTCAATTCTGGTAGAATTCCATAGCATAGCACAAAGTTAGTAACGGATGCACCAATTACGTTGAAATAGATAGTTTTTGCATACAAACTCAATTCTGGTAGAATTCCATAGCATAGCACAAAGTTAGTAACGGATGCACCAATTACGTTGAAATAGATAGTTTTTGCATACAAACTCAATTCTGGTAGAATTCCATAGCATAGTACAAAGTTAGAAACGGATGCACCAATTACGTTGAAATAGACAGTTTTTGCATACAAACTCAATTCTGGTAGAATTCCATAGCATAGTACAAAGTTAGAAACGGATGCACCAATTACATTGAAATAGATAGTTTTTGCATACAAACTCAATTCTGGTGGAATTCCATAGCATAGCACAAAGTTAGAAACGGATGCACCAATTACGTTGAAATAGACAGTTTTTGCATACAAACTCAATTCTGGTAGAATTCCATATCATAGTACAAAGTTAGAAACGGATGCACCAATTACGTTGAAATAGACAGTTTTTGCATACAAACTCAATTCTGGTAGAATTCCATAGCATAGTACAAAGTTAGTAACGGATGCACCAATTACGTTGAAATAGATAGTTTTTGCATACAAACTCAATTCTGGTAGAATTCCATAGCATAGTACAAAGTTAGAAACGGATGCACCAATTACATTGAAATAGATAGTTTTTGCATACAAACTCAATTCTGGTGGAATTCCATAGCATAGCACAAAGTTAGAAACGGATGCACCAATTACGTTGAAATAGACAGTTTTTGCATACAAACTCAATTCTGGTAGAATTCCATAGCATAGTACAAAGTTAGAAACGGATGCACCAATTACGTTGAAATAGATAGTTTTTGCATACAAACTCAATTCTGGTGGAATTCCATAGCATAGCACAAAGTTAAAAACGGATGCACCAATTACGTTGAAATAGATAGTTTTTGCATACAAACTCAATTCTGGTAGAATTCCATAGCATAGTACAAAGTTAGAAACGGATGCACCAATTACGTTGAAATAGACAGTTTTTGCATACAAACTCAATTCTGGTAGAATTCCATAGCATAGTACAAAGTTAGAAACGGATGCACCAATTACATTGAAATAGATAGTTTTTGCATACAAACTCAATTCTGGTGGAATTCCATAGCATAGCACAAAGTTAGAAACGGATGCACCAATTACGTTGAAATAGACAGTTTTTGCATACAAACTCAATTCTGGTAGAATTCCATAGCATAGTACAAAGTTAGAAACGGATGCACCAATTACGTTGAAATAGATAGTTTTTGCATACAAACTCAATTCTGGTAGAATTCCATAGCATAGCACAAAGTTAGTAACGGATGCACCAATTACGTTGAAATAGATAGTTTTTGCATACAAACTCAATTCTGGTAGAATTCCATAGCATAGCACAAAGTTAGTAACGGATGCACCAATTACGTTGAAATAGACAGTTTTTGCATACAAACTCAATTCTGGTAGAATTCCATAGCATAGTACAAAGTTAGAAACGGATGCACCAATTACGTTGAAATAGACAGTTTTTGCATACAAACTCAATTCTGGTAGAATTCCATAGCATAGTACAAAGTTAGAAACGGATGCACCAATTACGTTGAAATAGACAGTTTTTGCATACAAACTCAATTCTGGTAGAATTCCATAGCATAGTACAAAGTTAGAAACGGATGCACCAATTACGTTGAAATAGACAGTTTTTGCATACAAACTCAATTCTGGTAGAATTCCATAGCATAGCATAAAGTTAGAAACGGATGCACCAATTACGTTGAAATAGATAGTTTTTGCATACAAACTCAATTCTGGTAGAATTCCATAGCATAGCACAAAGTTAGTAACGGATGCACCAATTACGTTGAAATAGATAGTTTTTGCATACAAACTCAATTCTGGTAGAATTCCATAGCATAGCACAAAGTTAGTAACGGATGCACCAATTACGTTGAAATAGACAGTTTTTGCATACAAACTCAATTCTGGTAGAATTCCATAGCATAGTACAAAGTTAGAAACGGATGCACCAATTACGTTGAAATAGATAGTTTTTGCATACAAACTCACTTCTGGTGGAATTCCATAGCATAGCACAAAGTTAGAAACGGATGCACCAATTACGTTGAAATAGATAGTTTTTGCATACAAACTCAATTCTGGTAGAATTCCATAGCATAGTACAAAGTTAGAAACGGATGCACCAATTACGTTGAAATAGATAGTTTTTGCATACAAACTCACTTCTGGTGGAATTCCATAGCATAGCACAAAGTTAGAAACGGATGCACCAATTACGTTGAAATAGATAGTTTTTGCATACAAACTCAATTCTGGTGGAATTCCATAGCATAGTACAAAGTTAGAAACGGATGCACCAATTACGTTGAAATAGACAGTTTTTGCATACAAACTCAATTCTGGTAGAATTCCATAGCATAGTACAAAGTTAGTAACGGATGCACCAATTACGTTGAAATAGACAGTTTTTGCATACAAACTCAATTCTGGTAGAATTCCATAGCATAGTACAAAGTTAGAAACGGATGCACCAATTACGTTGAAATAGATAGTTTTTGCATACAAACTCAATTCTGGTGGAATTCCATAGCATAGCACAAAGTTAGAAACGGATGCACCAATTACGTTGAAATAGACAGTTTTTGCATACAAACTCAATTCTGGTAGAATTCCATAGCATAGTACAAAGTTAGAAACGGATGCACCAATTACGTTGAAATAGACAGTTTTTGCATACAAACTCAATTCTGGTAGAATTCCATAGCATAGTACAAAGTTAGAAACGGATGCACCAATTACGTTGAAATAGATAGTTTTTGCATACAAACTCACTTCTGGTGGAATTCCATAGCATAGCACAAAGTTAGAAACGGATGCACCAATTACGTTGAAATAGATAGTTTTTGCATACAAACTCAATTCTGGTAGAATTCCATAGCATAGTACAAAGTTAGAAACGGATGCACCAATTACGTTGAAATAGACAGTTTTTGCATACAAACTCAATTCTGGTAGAATTCCATAGCATAGTACAAAGTTAGAAACGGATGCACCAATTACATTGAAATAGATAGTTTTTGCATACAAACTCAATTCTGGTGGAATTCCATAGCATAGCACAAAGTTAGAAACGGATGCACCAATTACGTTGAAATAGACAGTTTTTGCATACAAACTCAATTCTGGTAGAATTCCATAGCATAGTACAAAGTTAGAAACGGATGCACCAATTACGTTGAAATAGACAGTTTTTGCATACAAACTCAATTCTGGTAGAATTCCATAGCATAGTACAAAGTTAGAAACGGATGCACCAATTACGTTGAAATAGATAGTTTTTGCATACAAACTCAATTCTGGTGGAATTCCATAGCATAGCACAAAGTTAGAAACGGATGCACCAATTACGTTGAAATAGATAGTTTTTGCATACAAACTCAATTCTGGTAGAATTCCATAGCATAGCACAAAGTTAGTAACGGATGCACCAATTACGTTGAAATAGATAGTTTTTGCATACAAACTCAATTCTGGTGGAATTCCATAGCATAGCACAAAGTTAGTAACGGATGCACCAATTACATTGAAATAGATAGTTTTTGCATACAAACTCAATTCTGGTGGAATTCCATAGCATAGCACAAAGTTAGAAACGGATGCACCAATTACGTTGAAATAGATAGTTTTTGCATACAAACTCAATTCTGGTAGAATTCCATAGCATAGCACAAAGTTAGTAACGGATGCACCAATTACGTTGAAATAGACAGTTTTTGCATACAAACTCAATTCTGGTGGAATTCCATAGCATAGTACAAAGTTAGTAACGGATGCACCAATTACGTTGAAATAGACAGTTTTTGCATACAAACTCAATTCTGGTAGAATTCCATAGCATAGTACAAAGTTAGAAACGGATGCACCAATTACGTTGAAATAGATAGTTTTTGCATACAAACTCAATTCTGGTGGAATTCCATAGCATAGCACAAAGTTAGAAACGGATGCACCAATTACGTTGAAATAGATAGTTTTTGCATACAAACTCAATTCTGGTAGAATTCCATAGCATAGTACAAAGTTAGTAACGGATGCACCAATTACGTTGAAATAGACAGTTTTTGCATACAAACTCAATTCTGGTAGAATTCCATAGCATAGCACAAAGTTAGAAACGGATGCACCAATTACGTTGAAATAGATAGTTTTTGCATACAAACTCAATTCTGGTAGAATTCCATAGCATAGCACAAAGTTAGTAACGGATGCACCAATTACGTTGAAATAGATAGTTTTTGCATACAAACTCAATTCTGGTGGAATTCCATAGCATAGCACAAAGTTAGAAACGGATGCACCAATTACATTGAAATAGATAGTTTTTGCATACAAACTCAATTCTGGTGGAATTCCATAGCATAGCACAAAGTTAGAAACGGATGCACCAATTACGTTGAAATAGACAGTTTTTGCATACAAACTCAATTCTGGTGGAATTCCATAGCATAGCACAAAGTTAGTAACGGATGCACCAATTACGTTGAAATAGACAGTTTTTGCATGTAAACTCAATCCTGTTAGAATTCCATAGCAAAGTACAAAGTTCGTAACGGATGCACCAATTACATTGAAATAGATAGTTTTTGCATACAAACTCAATTCTGGTGGAATTCCATAGCATAGTACAAAGTTAGTAACGGATGCACCAATTACGTTGAAATAGACAGTTTTTGCATACAAACTCAATTCTGGTAGAATTCCATAGCATAGCACAAAGTTAGAAACGGATGCACCAATTACGTTGAAATAGACAGTTTTTGCATACAAACTCAATTCTGGTAGGATTCCATAGCATAGCACAAAGTTAGTAACGGATGCACCAATTACGTTGAAATAGACAGTTTTTGCATACAAACTCAATTCTGGTGGAATTCCATAGCATAGTACAAAGTTAGTAACGGATGCACCAATTACGTTGAAATAGACAGTTTTTGCATACAAACTCAATTCTGGTAGAATTCCATAGCATAGTACAAAGTTAGAAACGGATGCACCAATTACGTTGAAATAGATAGTTTTTGCATACAAACTCAATTCTGGTAGAATTCCATAGCATAGCACAAAGTTAGTAACGGATGCACCAATTACATTGAAATAGATAGTTTTTGCATACAAACTCAATTCTGGTGGAATTCCATAGCATAGTACAAAGTTAGTAACGGATGCACCAATTACGTTGAAATAGACAGTTTTTGCATACAAACTCAATTCTGGTAGAATTCCATAGCATAGCACAAAGTTAGAAACGGATGCACCAATTACGTTGAAATAGACAGTTTTTGCATACAAACTCAATTCTGGTAGAATTCCATAGCATAGCACAAAGTTAGTAACGGATGCACCAATTACATTGAAATAGATAGTTTTTGCATACAAACTCAATTCTGGTGGAATTCCATAGCATAGTACAAAGTTAGTAACGGATGCACCAATTACGTTGAAATAGACAGTTTTTGCATACAAACTCAATTCTGGTAGAATTCCATAGCATAGCACAAAGTTAGAAACGGATGCACCAATTACGTTGAAATAGACAGTTTTTGCATACAAACTCAATTCTGGTAGAATTCCATAGCATAGCACAAAGTTAGAAACGGATGCACCAATTACGTTGAAATAGACAGTTTTTGCATACAAACTCAATTCTGGTAGAATTCCATAGCATAGCACAAAGTTAGTAACGGATGCACCAATTACATTGAAATAGATAGTTTTTGCATACAAACTCAATTGTGGTGGAATTCCATAGCATAGCACAAAGTTAGTAACGGATGCACCAATTACATTGAAATAGATAGTTTTTGCATACAAACTCAATTCTGGTGGAATTCCATAGCATAGTACAAAGTTAGTAACGGATGCACCAATTACGTTGAAATAGACAGTTTTTGCATACAAACTCAATTCTGGTAGAATTCCATAGCATAGCACAAAGTTAGAAACGGATGCACCAATTACGTTGAAATAGATAGTTTTTGCATACAAACTCAATTCTAGTGGAATTCCATAGCATAGTACAAAGTTAGTAACGGATGCACCAATTACGTTGAAATAGATAGTTTTTGCATACAAACTCAATTCTGGTGGAATTCCATAGCATAGTACAAAGTTAGTAACGGATGCACCAATTACATTGAAATAGAAAGTTTTTGCATACAAACTCAATTATGGTGGAATTCCATAGCATAGCACAAAGTTAGTAACGGATGCACCAATTACGTTGAAATAGATAGTTTTTGCATACAAACTCAATTCTGGTGGAATTCCATAGCATAGTACAAAGTTAGTAACGGATGCACCAATTACGTTGAAATAGATAGTTTTTTGCATACAAACTCAATTCTGGTGGAATTCCATAGCATAGCACAAAGTTAGTAACGGATGCACCAATTACATTGAAATAGATAGTTTTTGCATACAAACTCAATTCTGGTGGAATTCCATAGCATAGTACAAAGTTAGTAACGGATGCACCAATTACATTGAAATAGAAAGTTTTTGCATACAAACTCAATTATGGTGGAATTCCATAGCATAGCACAAAGTTAGTAACGGATGCACCAATTACATTGAAATAGAAAGTTTTTGCATACAAACTCAATTATGGTGGAATTCCATAGCATAGCACAAAGTTAGTAACGGATGCACGAATTAAGTTGAAATAGATAGTTTTTGCATGTAAACTCAATTCTGGTGGAATTCCATAGCATAGCACAAAGTTAGTAACGGATGCACGAATTAAGTTGAAATAGATAGTTTTTGCATACAAACTCAATTCTGGTGAAATTCCATAGCAAAGTACAAAGTTAGTAACGGATGCACGAATTAAGTTGAAATAGATAGTTTTTGCATGTAAACTCAGTTCTGGTGGAATTCCATAGCAAAGTACAAAGTTAGTAACGGATGCACCAATTACATTGAAATAGATAGTTTTTGCATACAAACTCAATTCTGGTGGAATTCCATAGCATAGTACAAAGTTAGTAACGGATGCACGAATTAAGTTGAAATAGATAGTTTTTGCATGTAAACTCAATTCTGGTGGAATTCCATAGCAAAGTACAAAGTTAGTAACGGATGCACCAATTACATTGAAATAGATAGTTTTTGCATACAAACTCAATTATGGTGGAATTCCATAGCATAGCACAAAGTTAGTAACGGATGCACCAATTACATTGAAATAGATAGTTTTTGCATACAAACTCAATTCTGGTGAAATTCCATAGCAAAGTACAAAGTTAGTAACGGATGCACGAATTAAGTTGAAATAGATAGTTTTTGCATGTAAACTCAATTCTGGTGGAATTCCATAGCAAAGTACAAAGTTAGTAACGGATGCACCAATTACATTGAAATAGAAAGTTTTTGCATACAAACTCAATTCTGGTGGAATTCCACTAGATAGTACAAAGTTCGATTTGGATGGACGAAACTAGTTAAAATAGATAGTTTTTGCATACAAACTCAATTCTGGTGAAATTCCATAGCAAAGTACAAAGTTAGTAACGGATGCACGAATTAAGTTGAAATAGATAGTTTTTGCATGTAAACTCAATTCTGGTGGAATTCCATAGCATAGCACAAAGTTAGTAACGGATGCACCAATTACATTGAAATAGATAGTTTTAGCATGTAAACTCAATTCTGGTGGAATTCCATAGCATAGTACAAAGTTAGTAACGGATGCACCAATTACATTGAAATAGATAGTTTTTGCATACAAACTCAATTCTGGTGGAATTCCATAGCATAGTACAAAGTTAGTAACGGATGCACCAATTACATTGAAATAGAAAGTTTTTGCATACAAACTCAATTCTGGTGGAATTCCATAGCATAGCACAAAGTTAGTAACGGATGCACCAATTACATTGAAATAGATAGTTTTTGCATACAAACTCAATTCTGGTGAAATTCCATAGCAAAGTACAAAGTTAGTAACGGATGCACGAATTAAGTTGAAATAGATAGTTTTTGCATGTAAACTCAATCCTGGTAGAATTCCCTAGCAAAGTACAAAGTTAGTAACGGATGCACCAATTACGTTGAAATAGATAGTTTTTGCATACAAACTCAATTCTGGTAGAATTCCATAGCATAGTACAAAGTTAGAAACGGATGCACCAATTACGTTGAAATAGACAGTTTTTGCATACAAACTCAATTCTGGTAGAATTCCATAGCATAGTACAAAGTTAGAAACGGATGCACCAATTACATTGAAATAGATAGTTTTTGCATACAAACTCAATTCTGGTGAAATTCCATAGCAAAGTACAAAGTTAGTAACGGATGCACCAATTACGTTGAAATAGATAGTTTTTGCATACAAACTCAATTCTGGTGAAATTCCATAGCAAAGTACAAAGTTAGTAACGGATGCACCAATTACGTTGAAATAGATAGTTTTAGCATGTAAACTCAATTCTGGTGAAATTCCATAGCAAAGTACAAAGTTAGTAACGGATGCACCAATTACGTTGAAATAGATAGTTTTAGCATGTAAACTCAATTCTGGTGAAATTCCATAGCAAAGTACAAAGTTAGTAACGGATGCACCAATTACGTTGAAATAGATAGTTTTAGCATGTAAACTCAATCCTGGTAGAATTCCATAGCAAAGTACAAAGTTAGTATCGGATGCACCAATTACGTTGAAATAGACAGTTTTTGCATACAAACTCAATTCTGGTGGAATTCTATAGTAAAGTACAAAGTTAGTAACGGATGCACCAATTACGTTGAAATAGATAGTTTTAGCATGTAAACTCAATTCTGGTGAAATTCCATAGCAAAGTACAAAGTTAGTAACGGATGCACCAATTACGTTGAAATAGATAGTTTTAGCATGTAAACTCAATTCTGGTGAAATTCCATAGCAAAGTACAAAGTTAGTAACGGATGCACCAATTACGTTGAAATAGATAGTTTTAGCATGTAAACTCAATCCTGGTAGAATTCCCTAGCAAAGTACAAAGTTAGTAACGGATGCACCAATTACGTTGAAATAGATAGTTTTTGCATACAAACTCAATTCTGGTAGAATTCCATAGCATAGTACAAAGTTAGTAACGGATGCACGAATTAAGTTGAAATAGATAGTTTTAGCATGTAAACTCAATTCTGGTGAAATTCCATAGCATAGTACAAAGTTAGTAACGGATGCACGAATTAAGTTGAAATAGATAGTTTTTGCATGTAAACTCAATCCTGGTAGAATTCCCTAGCAAAGTACAAAGTTAGTAACGGATGCACCAATTACGTTGAAATAGATAGTTTTTGCATACAAACTCAATTCTGGTAGAATTCCATAGCATAGTACAAAGTTAGAAACGGATGCACCAATTACGTTGAAATAGACAGTTTTTGCATACAAACTCAATTCTGGTAGAATTCCATAGCATAGTACAAAGTTAGAAACGGATGCACCAATTACATTGAAATAGATAGTTTTTGCATACAAACTCAATTCTGGTGAAATTCCATAGCAAAGTACAAAGTTAGTAACGGATGCACCAATTACGTTGAAATAGATAGTTTTTGCATACAAACTCAATTCTGGTGAAATTCCATAGCAAAGTACAAAGTTAGTAACGGATGCACCAATTACGTTGAAATAGATAGTTTTAGCATGTAAACTCAATTCTGGTGAAATTCCATAGCAAAGTACAAAGTTAGTAACGGATGCACCAATTACGTTGAAATAGATAGTTTTAGCATGTAAACTCAATTCTGGTGAAATTCCATAGCAAAGTACAAAGTTAGTAACGGATGCACCAATTACGTTGAAATAGATAGTTTTTGCATGTAAACTCAATCCTGGTAGAATTCCCTAGCAAAGTACAAAGTTAGTAACGGATGCACCAATTACGTTGAAATAGATAGTTTTTGCATACAAACTCAATTCTGGTAGAATTCCATAGCATAGTACAAAGTTAGAAACGGATGCACCAATTACGTTGAAATAGACAGTTTTTGCATACAAACTCAATTCTGGTAGAATTCCATAGCATAGTACAAAGTTAGAAACGGATGCACCAATTACATTGAAATAGATAGTTTTTGCATACAAACTCAATTCTGGTGAAATTCCATAGCATAGTATAAAGTTAGTAACGGATGCACCAATTACGTTGAAATAGACAGTTTTTGCATACAAACTCAATTCTGGTAGAATTCCATAGCATAGTACAAAGTTAGAAACGGATGCACCAATTACGTTGAAATAGATAGTTTTAGCATGTAAACTCAATTCTGGTGAAATTCCATAGCAAAGTACAAAGTTAGTAACGGATGCACCAATTACGTTGAAATAGACAGTTTTTGCATACAAACTCAATTCTGGTAGAATTCCATAGCATAGTACAAAGTTAGAAACGGATGCACCAATTACATTGAAATAGATAGTTTTTGCATACAAACTCAATTCTGGTGAAATTCCATAGCATAGTACAAAGTTAGTAACGGATGCACCAATTACGTTGAAATAGACAGTTTTTGCATACAAACTCAATTCTGGTAGAATTCCATAGCATAGTACAAAGTTAGAAACGGATGCACCAATTACATTGAAATAGATAGTTTTAGCATGTAAACTCAATTCTGGTGAAATTCCATAGCAAAGTACAAAGTTAGTAACGGATGCACCAATTACGTTGAAATAGACAGTTTTTGCATACAAACTCAATTCTGGTAGAATTCCATAGCATAGTACAAAGTTAGAAACGGATGCACCAATTACATTGAAATAGATAGTTTTTGCATACAAACTCAATTCTGGTGAAATTCCATAGCAAAGTACAAAGTTAGTAACGGATGCACCAATTACGTTGAAATAGATAGTTTTAGCATGTAAACTCAATCCTGGTAGAATTCCCTAGCAAAGTACAAAGTTAGTAACGGATGCACCAATTACGTTGAAATAGATAGTTTTAGCATGTAAACTCAATTCTGGTGAAATTCCATAGCAAAGTACAAAGTTAGTAACGGATGCACCAATTACGTTGAAATAGATAGTTTTAGCATGTAAACTCAATTCTGGTGAAATTCCATAGCAAAGTACAAAGTTAGTAACGGATGCACGAATTAAGTTGAAATAGATAGTTTTTGCATGTAAACTCAATCCTGGTAGAATTCCCTAGCAAAGTACAAAGTTAGTAACGGATGCACCAATTACGTTGAAATAGATAGTTTTTGCATACAAACTCAATTCTGGTAGAATTCCATAGCATAGTACAAAGTTAGAAACGGATGCACCAATTACGTTGAAATAGACAGTTTTTGCATACAAACTCAATTCTGGTAGAATTCCATAGCATAGTACAAAGTTAGAAACGGATGCACCAATTACATTGAAATAGATAGTTTTTGCATACAAACTCAATTCTGGTGAAATTCCATAGCATAGTACAAAGTTAGTAACGGATGCACCAATTACGTTGAAATAGACAGTTTTTGCATACAAACTCAATTCTGGTAGAATTCCATAGCATAGTACAAAGTTAGAAACGGATGCACCAATTACGTTGAAATAGATAGTTTTAGCATGTAAACTCAATTCTGGTGAAATTCCATAGCAAAGTACAAAGTTAGTAACGGATGCACCAATTACGTTGAAATAGACAGTTTTTGCATACAAACTCAATTCTGGTAGAATTCCATAGCATAGTACAAAGTTAGAAACGGATGCACCAATTACATTGAAATAGATAGTTTTTGCATACAAACTCAATTCTGGTGAAATTCCATAGCATAGTACAAAGTTAGTAACGGATGCACCAATTACGTTGAAATAGACAGTTTTTGCATACAAACTCAATTCTGGTAGAATTCCATAGCATAGTACAAAGTTAGAAACGGATGCACCAATTACATTGAAATAGATAGTTTTAGCATGTAAACTCAATTCTGGTGAAATTCCATAGCAAAGTACAAAGTTAGTAACGGATGCACCAATTACGTTGAAATAGACAGTTTTTGCATACAAACTCAATTCTGGTAGAATTCCATAGCATAGTACAAAGTTAGAAACGGATGCACCAATTACGTTGAAATAGATAGTTTTAGCATGTAAACTCAATTCTGGTGAAATTCCATAGCAAAGTACAAAGTTAGTAACGGATGCACCAATTACATTGAAATAGATAGTTTTTGCATACAAACTCAATTCTGGTGAAATTCCATAGCAAAGTACAAAGTTAGTAACGGATGCACCAATTACGTTGAAATAGATAGTTTTAGCATGTAAACTCAATCCTGGTAGAATTCCCTAGCAAAGTACAAAGTTAGTAACGGATGCACCAATTACGTTGAAATAGATAGTTTTAGCATGTAAACTCAATTCTGGTGAAATTCCATAGCAAAGTACAAAGTTAGTAACGGATGCACCAATTACATTGAAATAGATAGTTTTTGCATACAAACTCAATTCTGGTGAAATTCCATAGCAAAGTACAAAGTTAGTAACGGATGCACCAATTACGTTGAAATAGATAGTTTTAGCATGTAAACTCAATCCTGGTAGAATTCCCTAGCAAAGTACAAAGTTAGTAACGGATGCACCAATTACGTTGAAATAGATAGTTTTAGCATGTAAACTCAATTCTGGTGAAATTCCATAGCAAAGTACAAAGTTAGTAACGGATGCACCAATTACGTTGAAATAGATAGTTTTAGCATGTAAACTCAATTCTGGTGAAATTCCATAGCAAAGTACAAAGTTAGTAACGGATGCACGAATTAAGTTGAAATAGATAGTTTTTGCATGTAAACTCAATCCTGGTAGAATTCCCTAGCAAAGTACAAAGTTAGTAACGGATGCACCAATTACGTTGAAATAGATAGTTTTTGCATACAAACTCAATTCTGGTAGAATTCCATAGCATAGTACAAAGTTAGAAACGGATGCACCAATTACGTTGAAATAGACAGTTTTTGCATACAAACTCAATTCTGGTAGAATTCCATAGCATAGTACAAAGTTAGAAACGGATGCACCAATTACATTGAAATAGATAGTTTTTGCATACAAACTCAATTCTGGTGAAATTCCATAGCAAAGTACAAAGTTAGTAACGGATGCACCAATTACGTTGAAATAGATAGTTTTTGCATACAAACTCAATTCTGGTGAAATTCCATAGCAAAGTACAAAGTTAGTAACGGATGCACCAATTACGTTGAAATAGATAGTTTTAGCATGTAAACTCAATTCTGGTGAAATTCCATAGCAAAGTACAAAGTTAGTAACGGATGCACCAATTACGTTGAAATAGATAGTTTTAGCATGTAAACTCAATTCTGGTGAAATTCCATAGCAAAGTACAAAGTTAGTAACGGATGCACCAATTACGTTGAAATAGATAGTTTTAGCATGTAAACTCAATCCTGGTAGAATTCCATAGCAAAGTACAAAGTTAGTATCGGATGCACCAATTACGTTGAAATAGACAGTTTTTGCATACAAACTCAATTCTGGTGGAATTCTATAGTAAAGTACAAAGTTAGTAACGGATGCACCAATTACGTTGAAATAGATAGTTTTAGCATGTAAACTCAATTCTGGTGAAATTCCATAGCAAAGTACAAAGTTAGTAACGGATGCACCAATTACGTTGAAATAGATAGTTTTAGCATGTAAACTCAATTCTGGTGAAATTCCATAGCAAAGTACAAAGTTAGTAACGGATGCACCAATTACGTTGAAATAGATAGTTTTAGCATGTAAACTCAATTCTGGTGAAATTCCATAGCAAAGTACAAAGTTAGTAACGGATGCACCAATTACGTTGAAATAGATAGTTTTAGCATGTAAACTCAATCCTGGTAGAATTCCATAGCAAAGTACAAAGTTAGTATCGGATGCACCAATTACGTTGAAATAGACAGTTTTTGCATACAAACTCAATTCTGGTGGAATTCTATAGTAAAGTACAAAGTTAGTAACGGATGCACCAATTACGTTGAAATAGATAGTTTTAGCATGTAAACTCAATTCTGGTGGAATTCCATAGCATAGCACAAAGTTAGTAACGGATGCACCAATTACATTGAAATAGATAGTTTTTGCATACAAACTCAATTCTGGTGGAATTCCATAGCATAGTACAAAGTTAGTAACGGATGCACCAATTACGTTGAAATAGACAGTTTTTGCATACAAACTCAATTCTGGTAGAATTCCATAGCATAGTACAAAGTTAGAAACGGATGCACCAATTACGTTGAAATAGATAGTTTTTGCATACAAACTCAATTCTGGTGGAATTCCATAGCATAGTACAAAGTTAGTAACGGATGCACCAATTACGTTGAAATAGATAGTTTTTGCATACAAACTCAATTCTGGTGGAATTCCATAGCATAGTACAAAGTTAGTAACGGATGCACCAATTACGTTGAAATAGATAGTTTTTGCATACAAACTCAATTCTGGTGGAATTCCATAGCATAGCACAAAGTTAGTAACGGATGCACCAATTACATTGAAATAGATAGTTTTTGCATACAAACTCAATTCTGGTGGAATTCCATAGCATAGTACAAAGTTAGTAACGGATGCACCAATTACATTGAAATAGAAAGTTTTTGCATACAAACTCAATTCTGGTGGAATTCCGTAGCATAGCACAAAGTTAGTAACGGATGCACCAATTACATTGAAATAGATAGTTTTTGCATACAAACTCAATTCTGGTGGAATTCCATAGCATAGCACAAAGTTAGTAACGGATGCACCAATTACATTGAAATAGATAGTTTTTGCATACAAACTCAATTCTGGTGGAATTCCATAGCATAGTACAAAGTTAGTAACGGATGCACGAATTAAGTTGAAATAGATAGTTTTTGCATGTAAACTCAATTCTGGTGGAATTCCATAGCAAAGTACAAAGTTAGTAACGGATGCACCAATAACATTGAAATAGATAGTTTTTGCATACAAACTCAATTCTGGTGAAATTCCATAGCAAAGTACAAAGTTAGTAACGGATGCACGAATTAAGTTGAAATAGATAGTTTTTGCATGTAAACTCAATTCTGGTGGAATTCCATAGCAAAGTACAAAGTTAGTAACGGATGCACCAATAACATTGAAATAGATAGTTTTTGCATACAAACTCAATTCTGGTGAAATTCCATAGCAAAGTACAAAGTTAGTAACGGATGCACCAATTACGTTGAAATAGATAGTTTTTGCATACAAACTCAATTCTGGTGAAATTCCATAGCAAAGTACAAAGTTAGTAACGGATGCACCAATTACGTTGAAATAGATAGTTTTTGCATGTAAACTCAATCCTGGTAGAATTCCATAGCAAAGTACAAAGTTAGTATCGGATGCACCAATTACGTTGAAATAGACAGTTTTTGCATACAAACTCAATTCTGGTGAAATTCCATAGCAAAGTACAAAGTTAGTAACGGATGCACCAATTACGTTGAAATAGATAGTTTTTGCATACAAACTCAATTCTGGTGAAATTCCATAGCAAAGTACAAAGTTAGTAACGGATGCACCAATTACATTGAAATAGATAGTTTTTGCATACAAACTCAATTCTGGTGGAATTCCATAGCATAGTACAAAGTTAGTAACGGATGCACCAATTACATTGAAATAGAAAGTTTTTGCATACAAACTCAATTCTGGTGGAATTCCGTAGCATAGCACAAAGTTAGTAACGGATGCACCAATTACATTGAAATAGATAGTTTTTGCATACAAACTCAATTCTGGTGGAATTCCATAGCATAGCACAAAGTTAGTAACGGATGCACCAATTACATTGAAATAGATAGTTTTTGCATACAAACTCAATTCTGGTGGAATTCCATAGCATAGTACAAAGTTAGTAACGGATGCACGAATTAAGTTGAAATAGATAGTTTTTGCATGTAAACTCAATTCTGGTGGAATTCCATAGCAAAGTACAAAGTTAGTAACGGATGCACCAATAACATTGAAATAGATAGTTTTTGCATACAAACTCAATTCTGGTGAAATTCCATAGCAAAGTACAAAGTTAGTAACGGATGCACCAATTAAGTTGAAATAGATAGTTTTTGCATGTAAACTCAATTCTGGTGGAATTCCATAGCAAAGTACAAAGTTAGTAACGGATGCACCAATAACATTGAAATAGATAGTTTTTGCATACAAACTCAATTCTGGTGAAATTCCATAGCAAAGTACAAAGTTAGTAACGGATGCACCAATTACGTTGAAATAGATAGTTTTTGCATACAAACTCAATTCTGGTGAAATTCCATAGCAAAGTACAAAGTTAGTAACGGATGCACCAATTACGTTGAAATAGATAGTTTTTGCATGTAAACTCAATCCTGGTAGAATTCCATAGCAAAGTACAAAGTTAGTATCGGATGCACCAATTACGTTGAAATAGACAGTTTTTGCATACAAACTCAATTCTGGTGAAATTCCATAGCAAAGTACAAAGTTAGTAACGGATGCACCAATTACGTTGAAATAGATAGTTTTTGCATACAAACTCAATTCTGGTGAAATTCCATAGCAAAGTACAAAGTTAGTAACGGATGCACCAATTACGTTGAAATAGATAGTTTTTGCATACAAACTCAATTCTGGTGGAATTCTATAGTAAAGTACAAAGTTAGTAACGGATGCACCAATTACGTTGAAATAGATAGTTTTAGCATGTAAACTCAATCCTGGTAGAATTCCATAGCAAAGTACAAAGTTAGTATCGGATGCACCAATTACGTTGAAATAGACAGTTTTTGCATACAAACTCAATTCTGGTGAAATTCCATAGCAAAGTACAAAGTTAGTAACGGATGCACCAATTACATTGAAATAGATAGTTTTTGCATACAAACTCAATTCTGGTGAAATTCCATAGCAAAGTACAAAGTTAGTAACGGATGCACCAATTACGTTGAAATAGATAGTTTTAGCATGTAAACTCAATCCTGGTAGAATTCCATAGCAAAGTACAAAGTTAGTATCGGATGCACCAATTACGTTGAAATAGACAGTTTTTGCATACAAACTCAATTCTGGTGGAATTCTATAGTAAAGTACAAAGTTAGTAACGGATGCACCAATTACGTTGAAATAGATAGTTTTAGCATGTAAACTCAATCCTGGTAGAATTCCATAGCAAAGTACAAAGTTAGTATCGGATGCACCAATTACGTTGAAATAGACAGTTTTTGCATACAAACTCAATTCTGGTGAAATTCCATAGCAAAGTACAAAGTTAGTAACGGATGCACCAATTACATTGAAATAGATAGTTTTTGCATACAAACTCAATTCTGGTGAAATTCCATAGCAAAGTACAAAGTTAGTAACGGATGCACCAATTACGTTGAAATAGATAGTTTTAGCATGTAAACTCAATTCTGGTGAAATTCCATAGCAAAGTACAAAGTTAGTAACGGATGCACCAATTAAGTTGAAATAGATAGTTTTTGCATACAAACTCAATTCTGGTGAAATTCCATAGCAAAGTACAAAGTTAGTAACGGATGCACCAATTACGTTGAAATAGATAGTTTTAGCATGTAAACTCAATCCTGGTAGAATTCCATAGCAAAGTACAAAGTTAGTATCGGATGCACCAATTACGTTGAAATAGACAGTTTTTGCATACAAACTCAATTCTGGTGGAATTCTATAGTAAAGTACAAAGTTAGTAACGGATGCACCAATTACGTTGAAATAGATAGTTTTAGCATGTAAACTCAATTCTGGTGAAATTCCATAGCAAAGTACAAAGTTAGTAACGGATGCACCAATTACGTTGAAATAGATAGTTTTTGCATACAAACTCAATTCTGGTGAAATTCCATAGCAAAGTACAAAGTTAGTAACGGATGCACCAATTACGTTGAAATAGATAGTTTTTGCATGTAAACTCAATTCTGGTGGAATTCTATAGTAAAGTACAAAGTTAGTAACGGATGCACCAATTACGATGAAATAGACAGTTTTTGCATACAAACTCAATTCTGGTGAAATTCCATAGCAAAGTACAAAGTTAGTAACGGATGCACCAATTACGTTGAAATAGATAGTTTTTGCATACAAACTCAATTCTGGTGAAATTCCATAGCAAAGTACAAAGTTAGTAACGGATGCACGAATTACGTTGAAAAAGATAGTTTTTGCATTTAAACTCAATCCTGGTAGAATTCCATAGTAAAGTACAAAGTTAGTATCGGATGCACCAATTACGTTGAAATAGATAGTTTTTGCATACAAACTCAATTCTGGTGAAATTCCATAGCAAAGTACAAAGTTAGTAACGGATGCACGAATTAAGTTGAAATAGATAGTTTTTGCATGTAAACTCAATCCTGGTAGAATTCCATAGCAAAGTACAAAGTTATTAACGGATGCACCAATTACGTTGAAATAGATAGTTTTAGCATGTAAACTCAATTCTGGTGAAATTCCATAGCAAAGTACAAAGTTAGTAACGGATGCACCAATTACGTTGAAATAGATAGTTTTTGCATACAAACTCAATTCTGGTGAAATTCCATAGCAAAGTACAAAGTTAGTAACGCATGCACCAATTACGTTGAAATAGATAGTTTTTGCATGTAAACTCAATCCTGGTAGAATTCCATAGCAAAGTACAAAGTTAGTATCGGATGCACCAATTACGTTGAAATAGACAGTTTTTGCATACAAACTCAATTCTGGTGAAATTCCATAGCAAAGTACAAAGTTAGTAACGGTTGCACCAATTACGTTGAAATAGATAGTTTTTGCATGTAAACTCAATCCTGGTAGAATTCCATAGCAAAGTACAAAGTTAGTATCGGATGCACCAATTACGTTGAAATAGACAGTTTTTGCATACAAACTCAATTCTGGTGAAATTCCATAGCAAAGTACAAAGTTAGTAACGGATGCACCAATTACGTTGAAATAGATAGTTTTTGCATACAAACTCAATTCTGGTGAAATTCCATAGCAAAGTACAAAGTTAGTAACGGATGCACCAATTACGTTGAAATAGATAGTTTTTGCATACAAACTCAATTCTGGTGAAATTCCATAGCAAAGTACAAAGTTAGTAACGGATGCACCAATTACGTTGAAATAGATAGTTTTTGCATGTAAACTCAATCCTGGTAGAATTCCATAGCAAAGTACAAAGTTAGTATCGGATGCACCAATTACGTTGAAATAGACAGTTTTTGCATACAAACTCAATTCTGGTGAAATTCCATAGCAAAGTACAAAGTTAGTAACGGATGCACCAATTACGTTGAAATAGATAGTTTTTGCATACAAACTCAATTCTGGTGAAATTCCATAGCAAAGTACAAAGTTAGTAACGGATGCACCAATTACGTTGAAATAGATAGTTTTTGCATACAAACTCAATTCTGGTGAAATTCCATAGCAAAGTACAAAGTTAGTAACGGATGCACCAATTACGTTGAAATAGATAGTTTTTGCATACAAACTCAATTCTGGTGAAATTCCATAGCAAAGTACAAAGTTAGTAACGGATGCACCAATTACGTTGAAATAGATAGTTTTTGCATACAAACTCAATTCTGGTGAAATTCCATAGCAAAGTACAAAGTTAGTAACGGATGCACGAATTAAGTTGAAATAGATAGTTTTTGCATGTAAACTCAATCCTGGTAGAATTCCATAGCAAAGTACAAAGTTATTAACGGATGCACCAATTACGTTGAAATAGATAGTTTTAGCATGTAAACTCAATTCTGGTGAAATTCCATAGCAAAGTACAAAGTTAGTAACGGATGCACCAATTACGTTGAAATAGATAGTTTTTGCATACAAACTCAATTCTGGTGAAATTCCATAGCAAAGTACAAAGTTAGTAACGCATGCACCAATTACGTTGAAATAGATAGTTTTTGCATGTAAACTCAATCCTGGTAGAATTCCATAGCAAAGTACAAAGTTAGTATCGGATGCACCAATTACGTTGAAATAGACAGTTTTTGCATACAAACTCAATTCTGGTGAAATTCCATAGCAAAGTACAAAGTTAGTAACGGTTGCACCAATTACGTTGAAATAGATAGTTTTTGCATACAAACTCAATTCTGGTGAAATTCCATAGCAAAGTACAAAGTTAGTAACGGATGCACCAATTACGTTGAAATAGATAGTTTTAGCATGTAAACTCAATTCTGGTGAAATTCCATAGCAAAGTACAAAGTTAGTAACGGATGCACCAATTACGTTGAAATAGATAGTTTTTGCATACAAACTCAATTCTGGTGAAATTCCATAGCAAAGTACAAAGTTAGTAACGGATGCACCAATTACGTTGAAATAGATAGTTTTAGCATGTAATCTCAATTCTGGTGAAATTCCATAGCAAAGTACAAAGTTAGTAACGGATGCACCAATTACGTTGAAATAGATAGTTTTTGCATACAAACTCAATTCTGGTGAAATTCCATAGCAAAGTACAAAGTTAGTAACGGATGCACCAATTACGTTGAAATAGATAGTTTTAGCATGTAAACTCAATTCTGGTGAAATTCCATAGCAAAGTACAAAGTTCGTATCGGATGCACCAATTACGTTGAAATAGATAGTTTTTGCATACAAACTCAATTCTGGTGAAATTCCATAGCAAAGTACAAAGTTAGTAACGGATGCACCAATTACGTTGAAATAGACAGTTTTTGCATACAAACTCAATTCTGGTGGAATTCCATAGTAAAGTACAAAGTTAGTAACGGATGCACCAATTACGTTGAAATAGAAAGTTTTAGCATGTAAACTCAATTCTGGTGAAATTCCATAGCAAAGTACAAAGTTAGTAACGGATGCACCAATTACGTTGAAATAGATAGTTTTTGCATACAAACTCAATTCTGGTGAAATTCCATAGCAAAGTACAAAGTTAGTAACGGATGCACCAATTACGTTGAAATAGATAGTTTTTGCATACAAACTCAATTCTGGTGAAATTCCATAGCAAAGTACAAAGTTAGTAACGGATGCACCAATTACGTTGAAATAGATAGTTTTTGCATACAAACTCAATTCTGGTGAAATTCCATAGCAAAGTACAAAGTTAGTAACGGATGCACGAATTAAGTTGAAATAGATAGTTTTTGCATGTAAACTCAATCCTGGTAGAATTCCATAGCAAAGTACAAAGTTAGTATCGGATGCACCAATTACGTTGAAATAGACAGTTTTTGCATACAAACTCAATTCTGGTGGAATTCCATAGTAAAGTACAAAGTTAGTAACGGATGCACCAATTACGTTGAAATAGATAGTTTTTGCATACAAACTCAATTCTGGTGAAATTCCATAGCAAAGTACAAAGTTAGTAACGGATGCACCAATTACGTTGAAATAGATAGTTTTTGCATACAAACTCAATTCTGGTGAAATTCCATAGCAAAGTACAAAGTTAGTAACGGATGCACCAATTACGTTGAAATAGATAGTTTTTGCATACAAACTCAATTCTGGTGAAATTCCATAGCAAAGTACAAAGTTAGTAACGGATGCACCAATTACGTTGAAATAGATAGTTTTTGCATACAAACTCAATTCTGGTGAAATTCCATAGCAAAGTACAAAGTTAGTAACGGATGCACGAATTAAGTTGAAATAGATAGTTTTTGCATGTAAACTCAATCCTGGTAGAATTCCATAGCAAAGTACAAAGTTAGTATCGGATGCACCAATTACGTTGAAATAGACAGTTTTTGCATACAAACTCAATTCTGGTGGAATTCCATAGTAAAGTACAAAGTTAGTAACGGATGCACCAATTACGTTGAAATAGATAGTTTTTGCATACAAACTCAATTCTGGTGAAATTCCATAGCAAAGTACAAAGTTAGTAACGGATGCACCAATTACGTTGAAATAGATAGTTTTTGCATACAAACTCAATTCTGGTGAAATTCCATAGCAAAGTACAAAGTTAGTAACGGATGCACCAATTACGTTGAAATAGATAGTTTTTGCATACAAACTCAATTCTGGTGAAATTCCATAGCAAAGTACAAAGTTAGTAACGGATGCACGAATTAAGTTGAAATAGATAGTTTTTGCATGTAAACTCAATCCTGGTAGAATTCCATAGCAAAGTACAAAGTTAGTATCGGATGCACCAATTACGTTGAAATAGACAGTTTTTGCATACAAACTCAATTCTGGTGGAATTCCATAGTAAAGTACAAAGTTAGTAACGGATGCACCAATTACGTTGAAATAGATAGTTTTAGCATGTAAACTCAATTCTGGTGAAATTCCATAGCAAAGTACAAAGTTAGTAACGGATGCACCAATTACGTTGAAATAGATAGTTTTTGCATACAAACTCAATTCTGGTGAAATTCCATAGCAAAGTACAAAGTTAGTAACGGATGCACCAATTACGTTGAAATAGACAGTTTTTGCATACAAACTCAATTCTGGTGAAATTCCATAGCAAAGTACAAAGTTAGTAACGGATGCACCAATTACGTTGAAATAGATAGTTTTTGCATACAAACTCAATTCTGGTGAAATTCCATAGCAAAGTACAAAGTTAGTAACGGATGCACCAATTACGTTGAAATAGACAGTTTTTGCATACAAACTCAATTCTGGTGGAATTCCATAGTAAAGTACAAAGTTAGTAACGGATGCACCAATTACGTTGAAATAGATAGTTTTAGCATGTAAACTCAATTCTGGTGAAATTCCATAGCAAAGTACAAAGTTAGTAACGGATGCACCAATTACGTTGAAATAGATAGTTTTTGCATACAAACTCAATTCTGGTGAAATTCCATAGCAAAGTACAAAGTTCGTAACGGATGCACGAATTAAGTTGAAATAGATAGTTTTTGCATGTAAACTCAATCCTGGTAGAATTCCATAGCAAAGTACAAAGTTAGTATCGGATGCACCAATTACGTTGAAATAGACAGTTTTTGCATGTAAACTCAATCCTGGTAGAATTCCATAGCAAAGTACAAAGTTCGTAACGGATGCACCAATTTAGTTGAAATAGACAGTTTTTGCATACAAACTCAATTCTGGTAGAATTCCATAGCAAAGTACAAAGTTCGTAACGGATGCACCAATTTAGTTGAAATAGACAGTTTTTGCATGTAAACTCAATCCTGGTAGAATTCCATAGCAATGTACAAAGTTCGTAACGGATGCACCAATTTAGTTGAAATAGACAGTTTTTGCATGTAAACTCAATCCTGGTAGAATTCCATAGCAATGTACAAAGTTCGTAACGGATGCACCAATTTAGTTGAAATAGACAGTTTTTGCATACAAACTCAATTCTGGTGAAATTCCATAGTAAAGTACAAAGTTAGTAACGGATGCACGAATTAAGTTGAAATAGATAGTTTTTGCATGTAAACTCAATCCTGGTAGAATTCCATAGCAAAGTACAAAGTTAGTATCGGATGCACCAATTACGTTGAAATAGACAGTTTTTGCATGTAAACTCAATCCTGGTAGAATTCCATAGCAAAGTACAAAGTTCGTAACGGATGCACCAATTTAGTTGAAATAGACAGTTTTTGCATGTAAACTCAATCCTGGTAGAATTCCATAGCAATGTACAAAGTTCGTAACGGATGCACCAATTTAGTTGAAATAGACAGTTTTTGCATGTAAACTCAATCCTGGTAGAATTCCATAGCAATGTACAAAGTTCGTAACGGATGCACCAATTTAGTTGAAATAGACAGTTTTTGCATGTAAACTCAATCCTGGTAGAATTCCATAGCAATGTACAAAGTTCGTAACGGATGCACGAATTACGTTCAAATAGACAGTTTTTGCATGTAAACTCAATCCTGGTAGAATTCCATAGCAAAGTACAAAGTTAGTATCGGATGCACCAATTACGTTGAAATAGACAGTTTTTGCATACAAACTCAATTCTGGTGAAATTCCATAGCAAAGTACAAAGTTAGTAACGGTTGCACCAATTACGTTGAAATAGATAGTTTTAGCATGTAAACTCAATTCTGGTGAAATTCCATAGCAAAGTACAAAGTTAGTAACGGATGCACCAATTTAGTTGAAATAGACAGTTTTTGCATACAAACTCAATTCTGGTGGAATTCCATAGTAAAGTACAAAGTTAGTAACGGATGCACGAATTAAGTTGAAATAGATAGTTTTTGCATGTAAACTCAATCCTGGTAGAATTCCATAGCAAAGTACAAAGTTCGTAACGGATGCACCAATTTAGTTGAAATAGACAGTTTTTGCATGTAAACTCAATCCTGGTAGAATTCCATAGCAAAGTACAAAGTTCGTAACGGATGCACCAATTTAGTTGAAATAGACAGTTTTTGCATGTAAACTCAATCCTGGTAGAATTCCATAGCAATGTACAAAGTTCGTAACGGATGCACCAATTTAGTTCAAATAGACAGTTTTTGCATGTAAACTCAATCCCGGTAGAATTCCATAGCAAAGTACAAAGTTCGTAACGGATGCACGAATTACGTTCAAATAGACAGTTTTTGCATGTAAACTCAATCCTGGTAGAATTCCATAGCAAAGTACAAAGTTCGTAACGGATGCACCAATTTAGTTGAAATAGACAGTTTTTGCATGTAAACTCAATCCTGGTAGAATTCCATAGCAATGTACAAAGTTCGTAACGGATGCACCAATTTAGTTGAAATGGACAGTTTTTGCATGTAAACTCAATCCCGGTAGAATTCCATAGCAAAGTACAAAGTTCGTATCGGATGCACCAATTTAGTTGAAATAGACAGTTTTTGCATGTGAACTCAATCCTGGTAGAATTCCATAGCAAAGTATAAAGTTCATAACGGATGCACCAATTTAGTTGAAATAGACAGTTTTTGCATGTAAACTCAATCCTAGTAGAATTCCATAGCAAAGTACAAAGTTCATAACGGATGCACCAATTTAGTTGAAATAGACAGTTTTTGCATGTAAACTCAATCCTGGTAGAATTCCATAGCAAAGTACCAAGTTCATAACGGATGCACCAATTTAGTTGAAATAGACAGTTTTTGCATGTAAACTCAATCCTGGTAAAATTCCATAGCAAAGTACAAAGTTCATAACGGATGCACCAATTTAGTTGAAATAGACAGTTTTTGCATGTAAACTCAATTATGGTAGAATTCCATAGCAAAGTACAAAGTTCATAACGGATGCACCAATTTAGTTGAAATAGACAGTTTTTGCATGTAAACTCAATCCTGGTAGAATTCCATAGCAAAGTACAAAGTTCATAACGGATGCACCAATTTAGTTGAAATAGACAGTTTTTGCATGTAAACTCAATCCTGGTAAAATTCCATAGCAAAGTACAAAGTTCATAACGGATGCACCAATTTAGTTGAAATAGACAGTTTTTGCATGTGAACTCAATCCTGGTAGAATTCCATAGCAAAGTACAAAGTTCGTAACGGATGCACCAATTTAGTTGAAATAGACAGTTTTTGCATGTGAACTCAATCCTGGTAGAATTCCATAGCAAAGTACAAAGTTCATAACGGATGCACCAATTTAGTTGAAATAGACAGTTTTTGCATGTAAACTCAATCCTGGTAGAATTCCATAGCAATGTACAAAGTTCGTAACGGATGCACCAATTTAGTTGAAATGGACAGTTTTTGCATGTAAACTCAATCCTGGTAGAATTCCATAGCAAAGTACAAAGTTCGTAACGGATGCACCAATTTAGTTGAAATAGACAGTTTTTGCATGTAAACTCAATCCTGGTAGAATTCCATAGCAAAGTACCAAGTTCATAACGGATGCACCAATTTAGTTGAAATAGACAGTTTTTGCATGTAAACTCAATCCTGGTAGAATTCCATAGCAAAGTACAAAGTTCGTAACGGATGCACCAATTTAGTTGAAATAGACAGTTTTTGCATGTAAACTCAATCCTGGTAGAATTCCATAGCAAAGTACAAAGTTCGTATCGGATGCACGAATTATGTTCAAATAGACAGTTTTTGCATGTAAACTCAATCCTGGTAGAATTCCATAGCAATGTACAAAGTTCGTATCGGATGCACGAATTACGTTCAAATAGACAGTTTTTGCATGTAAACTCAATCCTGGTAGAATTCCATAGCAATGTACAAAGTTCGTAACGGATGCACCAATTTAGTTGAAATAGACAGTTTTTGCATGTAAACTCAATCCTGGTAGAATTCCATAGCAAAGTACAAAGTTCGTAACGGATGCACCAATTTAGTTGAAATAGACAGTTTTTGCATGTAAACTCAATCCTGGTAGAATTCCATAGCAAAGTACAAAGTTCGTAACGGATGCACGAATTACGTTCAAATAGAAAGTTTTTGCATCCTGGTAGAATTCCATAGCAATGTACAAAGTTCGTAACGGATGCACCAATTTAGTTGAAATAGACAGTTTTTGCATGTAAACTCAATCCTGGTAGAATTCCATAGCAAAGTACAAAGTTCGTAACGGATGCACCAATTTAGTTGAAATAGACAGTTTTTGCATGTAAACTCAATCCTGGTAGAATTCCATAGCAAAGTACAAAGTTCGTAACGGATGCACGAATTACGTTCAAATAGACAGTTTTTGCATGTAAACTCAATCCTGGTAGAATTCCATAGCAATGTACAAAGTTCGTATCGGATGCACGAATTACGTTCAAATAGACAGTTTTTGCATGTAAACTCAATCCTGGTAGAATTCCATAGCAATGTACAAAGTTCGTAACGGATGCACCAATTTAGTTGAAATAGACAGTTTTTGCATGTAAACTCAATCCTGGTAGAATTCCATAGCAAAGTACAAAGTTCGTAACGGATGCACCAATTTAGTTGAAATAGACAGTTTTTGCATGTAAACTCAATCCTGGTAGAATTCCATAGCAAAGTACAAAGTTCGTAACGGATGCACCAATTTAGTTGAAATAGACAGTTTTTGCATGTAAACTCAATCCTGGTAGAATTCCATAGCAATGTACAAAGTTCGTAACGGATGCACCAATTTAGTTGAAATAGACAGTTTTTGCATGTAAACTCAATCCTGGTAGAATTCCATAGCAAAGTACAAAGTTCGTAACGGATGCACGAATTTAGTTGAAATAGACAGTTTTTGCATGTAAACTCAATCCTGGTAGAATTCCATAGCAAAGTACAAAGTTCGTAACGGATGCACGAATTACGTTCAAATAGACAGTTTTTGCATGTAAACTCAATCCTGGTAGAATTCCATAGCAATGTACAAAGTTCGTATCGGATGCACGAATTACGTTCAAATAGACAGTTTTTGCATGTAAACTCAATCCTGGTAGAATTCCATAGCAATGTACAAAGTTCGTAACGGATGCACCAATTTAGTTGAAATAGACAGTTTTTGCATGTAAACTCAATCCTGGTAGAATTCCATAGCAAAGTACAAAGTTCGTAACGGATGCACCAATTTAGTTGAAATAGACAGTTTTTGCATGTAAACTCAATCCTGGTAGAATTCCATAGCAAAGTACAAAGTTCGTAACGGATGCACCAATTTAGTTGAAATAGACAGTTTTTGCATGTAAACTCAATCCTGGTAGAATTCCATAGCAATGTACAAAGTTCGTAACGGATGCACCAATTTAGTTGAAATAGACAGTTTTTGCATGTAAACTCAATCCTGGTAGAATTCCATAGCAAAGTACAAAGTTCGTAACGGATGCACCAATTTAGTTGAAATAGACAGTTTTTGCATGTAAACTCAATCCTGGTAGAATTCCATAGCAAAGTACAAAGTTCGTATCGGATGCACGAATTATGTTCAAATAGACAGTTTTTGCATGTAAACTCAATCCTGGTAGAATTCCATAGCAATGTACAAAGTTCGTATCGGATGCACGAATTACGTTCAAATAGACAGTTTTTGCATGTAAACTCAATCCTGGTAGAATTCCATAGCAATGTACAAAGTTCGTAACGGATGCACCAATTTAGTTGAAATAGACAGTTTTTGCATGTAAACTCAATCCTGGTAGAATTCCATAGCAAAGTACAAAGTTCGTAACGGATGCACCAATTTAGTTGAAATAGACAGTTTTTGCATGTAAACTCAATCCTGGTAGAATTCCATAGCAAAGTACAAAGTTCGTAACGGATGCACGAATTACGTTCAAATAGAAAGTTTTTGCATCCTGGTAGAATTCCATAGCAATGTACAAAGTTCGTAACGGATGCACCAATTTAGTTGAAATAGACAGTTTTTGCATGTAAACTCAATCCTGGTAGAATTCCATAGCAAAGTACAAAGTTCGTAACGGATGCACCAATTTAGTTGAAATAGACAGTTTTTGCATGTAAACTCAATCCTGGTAGAATTCCATAGCAAAGTACAAAGTTCGTAACGGATGCACGAATTACGTTCAAATAGACAGTTTTTGCATGTAAACTCAATCCTGGTAGAATTCCATAGCAATGTACAAAGTTCGTATCGGATGCACGAATTACGTTCAAATAGACAGTTTTTGCATGTAAACTCAATCCTGGTAGAATTCCATAGCAAAGTACAAAGTTCGTAACGGATGCACGAATTTAGTTGAAATAGACAGTTTTTGCATGTAAACTCAATCCTGGTAGAATTCCATAGCAATGTACAAAGTTCGTAACGGATGCACCAATTTAGTTGAAATAGACAGTTTTTGCATGTAAACTCAATCCTGGTAGAATTCCATAGCAATGTACAAAGTTCGTAACGGATGCACCAATTTAGTTGAAATAGACAGTTTTTGCATGTAAACTCAATCCTGGTAGAATTCCATAGCAATGTACAAAGTTCGTAACGGATGCACGAATTACGTTCAAATAGACAGTTTTTGCATGTAAACTCAATCCTGGTAGAATTCCATAGCAAAGTACAAAGTTAGTATCGGATGCACCAATTACGTTGAAATAGACAGTTTTTGCATACAAACTCAATTCTGGTGAAATTCCATAGCAAAGTACAAAGTTAGTAACGGTTGCACCAATTACGTTGAAATAGATAGTTTTAGCATGTAAACTCAATTCTGGTGAAATTCCATAGCAAAGTACAAAGTTAGTAACGGATGCACCAATTACGTTGAAATAGACAGTTTTTGCATACAAACTCAATTCTGGTGGAATTCCATAGTAAAGTACAAAGTTAGTAACGGATGCACGAATTTAGTTGAAATAGATAGTTTTTGCATGTAAACTCAATCCTGGTAGAATTCCATAGCAAAGTACAAAGTTAGTATCGGATGCACCAATTACGTTGAAATAGACAGTTTTTGCATACAAACTCAATTCTGGTGAAATTCCATAGTAAAGTACAAAGTTAGTAACGGATGCACGAATTAAGTTGAAATAGATAGTTTTTGCATGTAAACTCAATCCTGGTAGAATTCCATAGCAAAGTACAAAGTTAGTATCGGATGCACCAATTACGTTGAAATAGACAGTTTTTGCATGTAAACTCAATCCTGGTAGAATTCCATAGCAAAGTACAAAGTTCGTAACGGATGCACGAATTTAGTTGAAATAGACAGTTTTTGCATGTAAACTCAATCCTGGTAGAATTCCATAGCAATGTACAAAGTTCGTAACGGATGCACCAATTTAGTTGAAATAGACAGTTTTTGCATGTAAACTCAATCCTGGTAGAATTCCATAGCAAAGTACAAAGTTCGTAACGGTTGCACCAATTTAGTTGAAATAGACAGTTTTTGCATGTAAACTCAATCCTGGTAGAATTCCATAGCAATGTACAAAGTTCGTAACGGATGCACCAATTTAGTTGAAATAGACAGTTTTTGCATGTAAACTCAATCCTGGTAGAATTCCATAGCAATGTACAAAGTTCGTAACGGATGCACCAATTTAGTTGAAATAGACAGTTTTTGCATGTAAACTCAATCCTGGTAGAATTCCATAGCAAAGTACAAAGTTCGTAACGGTTGCACCAATTTAGTTGAAATAGACAGTTTTTGCATGTAAACTCAATCCTGGTAGAATTCCATAGCAATGTACAAAGTTCGTAACGGATGCACCAATTTAGTTGAAATAGACAGTTTTTGCATGTAAACTCAATCCTGGTAGAATTCCATAGCAATGTACAAAGTTCGTAACGGATGCACCAATTTAGTTGAAATAGACAGTTTTTGCATGTAAACTCAATCCTGGTAGAATTCCATAGCAATGTACAAAGTTCGTAACGGATGCACCAATTTAGTTGAAATAGACAGTTTTTGCATGTAAACTCAATCCTGGTAGAATTCCATAGCAATGTACAAAGTTCGTAACGGATGCACCAATTTAGTTGAAATAGACAGTTTTTGCATGTAAACTCAATCCTGGTAGAATTCCATAGCAATGTACAAAGTTCGTAACGGATGCACCAATTTAGTTGAAATAGACAGTTTTTGCATGTAAACTCAATCCTGGTAGAATTCCATAGCAATGTACAAAGTTCGTAACGGATGCACCAATTTAGTTGAAATAGACAGTTTTTGCATGTAAACTCAATCCTGGTAGAATTCCATAGCAAAGTACAAAGTTAGTATCGGATGCACCAATTACGTTGAAATAGACAGTTTTTGCATACAAACTCAATTCTGGTGAAATTCCATAGTAAAGTACAAAGTTAGTAACGGATGCACGAATTAAGTTGAAATAGATAGTTTTTGCATGTAAACTCAATCCTGGTAGAATTCCATAGCAAAGTACAAAGTTAGTATCGGATGCACCAATTACGTTGAAATAGACAGTTTTTGCATGTAAACTCAATCCTGGTAGAATTCCATAGCAATGTACAAAGTTCGTAACGGATGCACCAATTTAGTTGAAATAGACAGTTTTTGCATGTAAACTCAATCCTGGTAGAATTCCATAGCAATGTACAAAGTTCGTAACGGATGCACCAATTTAGTTGAAATAGACAGTTTTTGCATGTAAACTCAATCCTGGTAGAATTCCATAGCAAAGTACAAAGTTCGTAACGGTTGCACCAATTTAGTTGAAATAGACAGTTTTTGCATGTAAACTCAATCCTGGTAGAATTCCATAGCAATGTACAAAGTTCGTAACGGATGCACCAATTTAGTTGAAATAGACAGTTTTTGCATGTAAACTCAATCCTGGTAGAATTCCATAGCAATGTACAAAGTTCGTAACGGATGCACCAATTTAGTTGAAATAGACAGTTTTTGCATGTAAACTCAATCCTGGTAGAATTCCATAGCAATGTACAAAGTTCGTAACGGATGCACCAATTTAGTTGAAATAGACAGTTTTTGCATGTAAACTCAATCCTGGTAGAATTCCATAGCAATGTACAAAGTTCGTAACGGATGCACCAATTTAGTTGAAATAGACAGTTTTTGCATGTAAACTCAATCCTGGTAGAATTCCATAGCAATGTACAAAGTTCGTAACGGATGCACCAATTTAGTTGAAATAGACAGTTTTTGCATGTAAACTCAATCCTGGTAGAATTCCATAGCAAAGTACAAAGTTCGTAACGGTTGCACCAATTTAGTTGAAATAGACAGTTTTTGCATGTAAACTCAATCCTGGTAGAATTCCATAGCAATGTACAAAGTTCGTAACGGATGCACCAATTTAGTTGAAATAGACAGTTTTTGCATGTAAACTCAATCCTGGTAGAATTCCATAGCAATGTACAAAGTTCGTAACGGATGCACCAATTTAGTTGAAATAGACAGTTTTGCATGTAAACTCAATCCTGGTAGAATTCCATAGCAATGTACAAAGTTCGTAACGGATGCACCAATTTAGTTGAAATAGACAGTTTTTGCATGTAAACTCAATCCTGGTAGAATTCCATAGCAATGTACAAAGTTCGTAACGGATGCACCAATTTAGTTGAAATAGACAGTTTTTGCATGTAAACTCAATCCTGGTAGAATTCCATAGCAATGTACAAAGTTCGTAACGGATGCACCAATTTAGTTGAAATAGACAGTTTTTGCATGTAAACTCAATCCTGGTAGAATTCCATAGCAATGTACAAAGTTCGTAACGGATGCACGAATTTAGTTGAAATAGACAGTTTTTGCATGTAAACTCAATCCTGGTAGAATTCCATAGCAATGTACAAAGTTCGTAACGGATGCACCAATTTAGTTGAAATAGACAGTTTTTGCATGTAAACTCAATCCTGGTAGAATTCCATAGCAATGTACAAAGTTCGTAACGGATGCACCAATTTAGTTGAAATAGACAGTTTTTGCATGTAAACTCAATCCTGGTAGAATTCCATAGCAATGTACAAAGTTCGTAACGGATGCACCAATTTAGTTGAAATAGACAGTTTTTGCATGTAAACTCAATCCTGGTAGAATTCCATAGCAAAGTACAAAGTTCGTAACGGTTGCACCAATTTAGTTGAAATAGACAGTTTTTGCATGTAAACTCAATCCTGGTAGAATTCCATAGCAAAGTACAAAGTTCGTAACGGTTGCACCAATTTAGTTGAAATAGACAGTTTTTGCATGTAAACTCAATCCTGGTAGAATTCCATAGCAATGTACAAAGTTCGTAACGGTTGCACCAATTTAGTTGAAATAGACAGTTTTTGCATGTAAACTCAATCCTGGTAGAATTCCATAGCAAAGTACAAAGTTCATAACGGTTGCACCAATTTAGTTGAAATAGACAGTTTTTGCATGTAAACTCAATCCTGGTAGAATTCCATAGCAAAGTACAAAGTTCGTAACGGTTGCACCAATTTAGTTGAAATAGACAGTTTTTGCATGTAAACTCAATCCTGGTAGAATTCCATAGCAAAGTACAAAGTTCGTAACGGTTGCACCAATTTAGTCGAAATAGACAGTTTTTGCATGTAAACTCAATCCTGGTAGAATTCCATAGCAATGTACAAAGTTCATAACGGGTGCACCAATTTAGTTGAAATAGACAGTTTTTGCATGTAAACTCAATCCTGGTAGAATTCCATAGCAATGTACAAAGTTCGTAACGGTTGCACCAATTTAGTTGAAATAGACAGTTTTTGCATGTAAACTCAATCCTGGTAGAATTCCATAGCAAAGTACAAAGTTCGTAACGGATGCACCAATTTAGTTGAAATAGACAGTTTTTGCATGTAAACTCAATCCTGGTAGAATTCCATAGCAAAGTACAAAGTTCGTAACGGATGCACCAATTTAGTTGAAATAGACAGTTTTTGCATGTAAACTCAATCCTGGTAGAATTCCATAGCAAAGTACAAAGTTCGTAACGGATGCACCAATTTAGTTGAAATAGACAGTTTTTGCATGTAAACTCAATCCTGGTAGAATTCCATAGCAAAGTACAAAGTTCGTAACGGATGCACCAATTTAGTTGAAATAGACAGTTTTTGCATGTAAACTCAATCCTGGTAGAATTCCATAGCAATGTACAAAGTTCATAACGGGTGCACCAATTTAGTTGAAATAGACAGTTTTTGCATGTAAACTCAATCCTGGTAGAATTCCATAGCAATGTACAAAGTTCGTAACGGATGCACCAATTTAGTTGAAATAGACAGTTTTTGCATGTAAACTCAATCCTGGTAGAATTCCATAGCAATGTACAAAGTTCGTAACGGATGCACCAATTTAGTTGAAATAGACAGTTTTTGCATGTAAACTCAATCCTGGTAGAATTCCATAGCAATGTACAAAGTTCGTAACGGATGCACCAATTTAGTTGAAATAGACAGTTTTTGCATGTAAACTCAATCCTGGTAGAATTCCATAGCAAAGTACAAAGTTCGTAACGGTTGCACCAATTTAGTTGAAATAGACAGTTTTTGCATGTAAACTCAATCCTGGTAGAATTCCATAGCAAAGTACAAAGTTCGTAACGGATGCACCAATTTAGTTGAAATAGACAGTTTTTGCATGTAAACTCAATCCTGGTAGAATTCCATAGCAATGTACAAAGTTCATAACGGGTGCACCAATTTAGTTGAAATAGACAGTTTTTGCATGTAAACTCAATCCTGGTAGAATTCCATAGCAATGTACAAAGTTCGTAACGGATGCACCAATTTAGTTGAAATAGACAGTTTTTTGCATGTAAACTCAATCCTGGTAGAATTCCATAGCAATGTACAAAGTTCGTAACGGATGCACCAATTTAGTTGAAATAGACAGTTTTTGCATGTAAACTCAATCCTGGTAGAATTCCATAGCAAAGTACAAAGTTCGTAACGGATGCACCAATTTAGTTGAAATAGACAGTTTTTGCATGTAAACTCAATCCTGGTAGAATTCCATAGCAATGTACAAAGTTCATAACGGGTGCACCAATTTAGTTGAAATAGACAGTTTTTGCATGTAAACTCAATCCTGGTAGAATTCCATAGCAATGTACAAAGTTCATAACGGGTGCACCAATTTAGTTGAAATAGACAGTTTTTGCATGTAAACTCAATCCTGGTAGAATTCCATAGCAATGTACAAAGTTCGTAACGGATGCACCAATTTAGTTGAAATAGACAGTTTTTGCATGTAAACTCAATC
This sequence comes from Anopheles moucheti, assembly GCF_943734755.1. NCBI lineage: Eukaryota > Metazoa > Arthropoda > Insecta > Diptera > Culicidae > Anopheles > Anopheles moucheti. Next base: position 150,716 of record NW_026453649.1, read on the forward strand.
CTGGTAGAATTCCATAGCAATGTACAAAGTTCGTAACGGATGCACCAATTTAGTTGAAATAGACAGTTTTTGCATGTAAACTCAATCCTGGTAGAATTCCATAGCAAAGTACAAAGTTCGTAACGGTTGCACCAATTTAGTTGAAATAGACAGTTTTTGCATGTAAACTCAATCCTGGTAGAATTCCATAGCAAAGTACAAAGTTCCTAACGGATGCACCAATTTAGTTGAAATAGACAGTTTTTGCATGTAAACTCAATCCTGGTAGAATTCCATAGCAATGTACAAAGTTCGTAACGGTTGCACCAATTTAGTTGAAATAGACAGTTTTTGCATGTAAACTCAATCCTGGTAGAATTCCATAGCAAAGTACAAAGTTCGTAACGGATGCACCAATTTAGTTGAAATAGACAGTTTTTGCATGTAAACTCAATCCTGGTAGAATTCCATAGCAATGTACAAAGTTCATAACGGGTGCACCAATTTAGTTGAAATAGACAGTTTTTGCATGTAAACTCAATCCTGGTAGAATTCCATAGCAATGTACAAAGTTCGTAACGGATGCACCAATTTAGTTGAAATAGACAGTTTTTGCATGTAAACTCAATCCTGGTAGAATTCCATAGCAATGTACAAAGTTCGTAACGGATGCACCAATTTAGTTGAAATAGACAGTTTTTGCATGTAAACTCAATCCTGGTAGAATTCCATAGCAAAGTACAAAGTTCGTAACGGATGCACCAATTTAGTTGAAATAGACAGTTTTTGCATGTAAACTCAATCCTGGTAGAATTCCATAGCAATGTACAAAGTTCGTAACGGATGCACCAATTTAGTTGAAATAGACAGTTTTTGCATGTAAACTCAATCCTGGTAGAATTCCATAGCAATGTACAAAGTTCGTAACGGATGCACCAATTTAGTTGAAATAGACAGTTTTTGCATGTAAACTCAATCCTGGTAGAATTCCATAGCAAAGTACAAAGTTCGTAACGGTTGCACCAATTTAGTTGAAATAGACAGTTTTTGCATGTAAACTCAATCCTGGTAGAATTCCATAGCAAAGTACAAAGTTCGTAACGGTTGCACCAATTTAGTTGAAATAGACAGTTTTTGCATGTAAACTCAATCCTGGTAGAATTCCATAGCAATGTACAAAGTTCGTAACGGTTGCACCAATTTAGTTGAAATAGACAGTTTTTGCATGTAAACTCAATCCTGGTAGAATTCCATAGCAAAGTACAAAGTTCGTAACGGTTGCACCAATTTAGTTGAAATAGACAGTTTTTGCATGTAAACTCAATCCTGGTAGAATTCCATAGCAAAGTACAAAGTTCGTAACGGTTGCACCAATTTAGTTGAAATAGACAGTTTTTGCATGTAAACTCAATCCTGGTAGAATTCCATAGCAAAGTACAAAGTTCGTAACGGTTGCACCAATTTAGTCGAAATAGACAGTTTTTGCATGTAAACTCAATCCTGGTAGAATTCCATAGCAATGTACAAAGTTCGTAACGGATGCACCAATTTAGTTGAAATAGACAGTTTTTGCATGTAAACTCAATCCTGGTAGAATTCCATAGCAATGTACAAAGTTCGTAACGGATGCACCAATTTAGTTGAAATAGACAGTTTTTGCATGTAAACTCAATCCTGGTAGAATTCCATAGCAAAGTACAAAGTTCGTAACGGTTGCACCAATTTAGTTGAAATAGACAGTTTTTGCATGTAAACTCAATCCTGGTAGAATTCCATAGCAATGTACAAAGTTCATAACGGGTGCACCAATTTAGTTGAAATAGACAGTTTTTGCATGTAAACTCAATCCTGGTAGAATTCCATAGCAAAGTACAAAGTTCGTAACGGATGCACCAATTTAGTTGAAATAGACAGTTTTTGCATGTAAACTCAATCCTGGTAGAATTCCATAGCAAAGTACAAAGTTCGTAACGGTTGCACCAATTTAGTTGAAATAGACAGTTTTTGCATGTAAACTCAATCCTGGTAGAATTCCATAGCAAAGTACAAAGTTCGTAACGGATGCACCAATTTAGTTGAAATAGACAGTTTTTGCATGTAAACTCAATCCTGGTAGAATTCCATAGCAATGTACAAAGTTCATAACGGGTGCACCAATTTAGTTGAAATAGACAGTTTTTGCATGTAAACTCAATCCTGGTAGAATTCCATAGCAATGTACAAAGTTCGTAACGGATGCACCAATTTAGTTGAAATAGACAGTTTTTGCATGTAAACTCAATCCTGGTAGAATTCCATAGCAATGTACAAAGTTCGTAACGGATGCACCAATTTAGTTGAAATAGACAGTTTTTGCATGTAAACTCAATCCTGGTAGAATTCCATAGCAAAGTACAAAGTTCGTAACGGTTGCACCAATTTAGTTGAAATAGATAGTTTTTGCATGTAAACTCAATCCTGGTAGAATTCCATAGCAAAGTACAAAGTTCGTAACGGTTGCACCAATTTAGTTGAAATAGACAGTTTTTGCATGTAAACTCAATCCTGGTAGAATTCCATAGCAATGTACAAAGTTCGTAACGGATGCACCAATTTAGTTGAAATAGACAGTTTTTGCATGTAAACTCAATCCTGGTAGAATTCCATAGCAATGTACAAAGTTCGTAACGGATGCACCAATTTAGTTGAAATAGACAGTTTTTGCATGTAAACTCAATCCTGGTAGAATTCCATAGCAATGTACAAAGTTCGTAACGGTTGCACCAATTTAGTTGAAATAGACAGTTTTTGCATGTAAACTCAATCCTGGTAGAATTCCATAGCAAAGTACAAAGTTCATAACGGGTGCACGAATTACGTTCAAATAGACAGTTTTTGCATGTAAACTCAATCCTGCATGTTAACTCAATCCTGGTAGAATTCCATAGCAAAGTACAAAGTTCGTATCGGATGCACGAATTACGTTCAAATAGACAGTTTTTGCATGTAAACTCAATCCTGGTAGAATTCCATAGCAAAGTACAAAGTTCGTAACGGATGCACCAATTTAGTTGAAATGGACAGTTTTTGGACAGTTCGGAAATGGACAGTTCGTAACGGATGCACGAATTACGTTCAAATAGACAGTTTTTGCATGTAAACTCAATCCTGGTAGAATTCCATAGCAAAGTACAAAGTTCGTAACGGATGCACAAATTTAGTTGAAATAGACAGTTTTTGCATGTAAACTCAATCCTGGTAGAATTCCATAGCAAAGTACAAAGTTCGTAACGGATGCACCAATTTAGTTGAAATGGACAGTTTTTGCATGTAAACTCAATCCTGGTAGAATTCCATAGCAATGTACAAAGTTCGTAACGGATGCACCAATTTAGTTGAAATAGACAGTTTTTGCATGTTAACTCAATCCTGGTAGAATTCCATAGCAAAGTACAAAGTTCATAACGGGTGCACGAATTACGTTCAAATAGACAGTTTTTGCATGTAAACTCAATCCTGCATGTTAACTCAATCCTGGTAGAATTCCATAGCAAAGTACAAAGTTCGTATCGGATGCACGAATTACGTTCAAATAGACAGTTTTTGCATGTAAACTCAATCCTGGTAGAATTCCATAGCAATGTACAAAGTTCGTAACGGATGCACCAATTTAGTTGAAATAGACAGTTTTTGCATGTAAACTCAATCCTGGTAGAATTCCATAGCAATGTACAAAGTTCGTAACGGATGCACCAATTTAGTTGAAATAGACAGTTTTTGCATGTAAACTCAATCCTGGTAGAATTCCATAGCAAAGTACAAAGTTCATAACGGGTGCACGAATTACGTTCAAATAGACAGTTTTTGCATGTAAACTCAATCCTGCATGTTAACTCAATCCTGGTAGAATTCCATAGCAAAGTACAAAGTTCGTATCGGATGCACGAATTACGTTCAAATAGACAGTTTTTGCATGTAAACTCAATCCTGGTAGAATTCCATAGCAATGTACAAAGTTCGTAACGGATGCACCAATTTAGTTGAAATAGACAGTTTTTGCATGTAAACTCAATCCTGGTAGAATTCCATAGCAAAGTACAAAGTTCGTAACGGATGCACCAATTTAGTTGAAATAGACAGTTTTTGCATGTAAACTCAATCCTGGTAGAATTCCATAGCAATGTACAAAGTTCATAACGGATGCACCAATTTAGTTGAAATAGACAGTTTTTGCATGTAAACTCAATCCTGGTAGAATTCCATAGCAAAGTACAAAGTTCATAACGGATGCACCAATTTAGTTGAAATAGACAGTTTTTGCATGTAAACTCAATCCTGGTAGAATTCCATAGCAAAGTACAAAGTTCGTAACGGATGCACCAATTTAGTTGAAATAGACAGTTTTTGCATGTAAACTCAATCCTGGTAGAATTCCATAGCAATGTACAAAGTTCGTAACGGATGCACCAATTTAGTTGAAATAGACAGTTTTTGCATGTTAACTCAATCCTGGTAGAATTCCATAGCAAAGTACAAAGTTCGTAACGGATGCACGAATTACGTTCAAATAGACAGTTTTTGCATGTAAACTCAATCCTGGTAGAATTCCATAGCAAAGTACAAAGTTCGTAACGGATGCACCAATTTAGTTGAAATAGACAGTTTTTGCATGTAAACTCAATCCTGGTAGAATTCCATAGCAAAGTACAAAGTTCGTAACGGATGCACGAATTTAGTTGAAATAGACAGTTTTTGCATGTTAACTCAATCCTGGTAGAATTCCATAGCAAAGTACAAAGTTCGTATCGGATGCACGAATTACGTTCAAATAGACAGTTTTTGCATGTAAACTCAATCCTGGTAGAATTCCATAGCAAAGTACAAAGTTCGTAACGGATGCACCAATTTAGTTGAAATAGACAGTTTTTGCATGTTAACTCAATCCTGGTAGAATTCCATAGCAAAGTACAAAGTTCGTATCGGATGCACGAATTACGTTCAAATAGACAGTTTTTGCATGTAAACTCAATCCTGGTAGAATTCCATAGCAAAGTACAAAGTTCGTAACGGATGCACAAATTTAGTTGAAATAGACAGTTTTTGCATGTAAACTCAATCCTGGTAGAATTCCATAGCAAAGTACAAAGTTCGTATCGGATGCACCAATTTAGTTGAAATAGACAGTTTTTGCATGTAAACTCAATCCTGGTAGAATTCCATAGCAAAGTACAAAGTTCGTATCGGATGCACGAATTACGTTCAAATAGACAGTTTTTGCATGTAAACTCAATCCTGGTAGAATTCCATAGTAAAGTACAAAGTTCGTAACGGATGCACCAATTTAGTTGAAATGGACAGTTTTTGGACAGTTCGGAAATGGACAGTTCGTAACGGATGCACGAATTACGTTCAAATAGACAGTTTTTGCATGTAAACTCAATCCTGGTAGAATTCCATAGCAAAGTACAAAGTTCGTAACGGATGCACAAATTTAGTTGAAATAGACAGTTTTTGCATGTAAACTCAATCCTGGTAGAATTCCATAGCAAAGTACAAAGTTCGTATCGGATGCACCAATTTAGTTGAAATAGACAGTTTTTGCATGTAAACTCAATCCTGGTAGAATTCCATAGCAAAGTACAAAGTTCGTAACGGATGCACCAATTTAGTTGAAATGGACAGTTTTTGGACAGTTCGGAAATGGACAGTTCGTAACGGATGCACGAATTACGTTCAAATAGACAGTTTTTGCATGTAAACTCAATCCTGGTAGAATTCCATAGCAAAGTACAAAGTTCGTAACGGATGCACAAATTTAGTTGAAATAGACAGTTTTTGCATGTAAACTCAATCCTGGTAGAATTCCATAGCAAAGTACAAAGTTCGTAACGGATGCACCAATTTAGTTGAAATGGACAGTTTTTGCATGTAAACTCAATCCTGGTAGAATTCCATAGCAATGTACAAAGTTCGTAACGGATGCACCAATTTAGTTGAAATAGACAGTTTTTGCATGTTAACTCAATCCTGGTAGAATTCCATAGCAAAGTACAAAGTTCATAACGGGTGCACGAATTACGTTCAAATAGACAGTTTTTGCATGTAAACTCAATCCTGCATGTTAACTCAATCCTGGTAGAATTCCATAGCAAAGTACAAAGTTCGTATCGGATGCACGAATTACGTTCAAATAGACAGTTTTTGCATGTAAACTCAATCCTGGTAGAATTCCATAGCAATGTACAAAGTTCGTAACGGATGCACCAATTTAGTTGAAATAGACAGTTTTTGCATGTAAACTCAATCCTGGTAGAATTCCATAGCAATGTACAAAGTTCGTAACGGATGCACCAATTTAGTTGAAATAGACAGTTTTTGCATGTAAACTCAATCCTGGTAGAATTCCATAGCAAAGTACAAAGTTCATAACGGGTGCACGAATTACGTTCAAATAGACAGTTTTTGCATGTAAACTCAATCCTGCATGTTAACTCAATCCTGGTAGAATTCCATAGCAAAGTACAAAGTTCGTATCGGATGCACGAATTACGTTCAAATAGACAGTTTTTGCATGTAAACTCAATCCTGGTAGAATTCCATAGCAATGTACAAAGTTCGTAACGGATGCACCAATTTAGTTGAAATAGACAGTTTTTGCATGTAAACTCAATCCTGGTAGAATTCCATAGCAAAGTACAAAGTTCGTAACGGATGCACCAATTTAGTTGAAATAGACAGTTTTTGCATGTAAACTCAATCCTGGTAGAATTCCATAGCAATGTACAAAGTTCATAACGGATGCACCAATTTAGTTGAAATAGACAGTTTTTGCATGTAAACTCAATCCTGGTAGAATTCCATAGCAAAGTACAAAGTTCATAACGGATGCACCAATTTAGTTGAAATAGACAGTTTTTGCATGTAAACTCAATCCTGGTAGAATTCCATAGCAAAGTACAAAGTTCGTAACGGATGCACCAATTTAGTTGAAATAGACAGTTTTTGCATGTAAACTCAATCCTGGTAGAATTCCATAGCAATGTACAAAGTTCGTAACGGATGCACCAATTTAGTTGAAATAGACAGTTTTTGCATGTTAACTCAATCCTGGTAGAATTCCATAGCAAAGTACAAAGTTCGTAACGGATGCACGAATTACGTTCAAATAGACAGTTTTTGCATGTAAACTCAATCCTGGTAGAATTCCATAGCAAAGTACAAAGTTCGTAACGGATGCACCAATTTAGTTGAAATAGACAGTTTTTGCATGTAAACTCAATCCTGGTAGAATTCCATAGCAAAGTACAAAGTTCGTAACGGATGCACGAATTTAGTTGAAATAGACAGTTTTTGCATGTTAACTCAATCCTGGTAGAATTCCATAGCAAAGTACAAAGTTCGTATCGGATGCACGAATTACGTTCAAATAGACAGTTTTTGCATGTAAACTCAATCCTGGTAGAATTCCATAGCAAAGTACAAAGTTCGTAACGGATGCACCAATTTAGTTGAAATAGACAGTTTTTGCATGTTAACTCAATCCTGGTAGAATTCCATAGCAAAGTACAAAGTTCGTATCGGATGCACGAATTACGTTCAAATAGACAGTTTTTGCATGTAAACTCAATCCTGGTAGAATTCCATAGCAAAGTACAAAGTTCGTAACGGATGCACAAATTTAGTTGAAATAGACAGTTTTTGCATGTAAACTCAATCCTGGTAGAATTCCATAGCAAAGTACAAAGTTCGTATCGGATGCACCAATTTAGTTGAAATAGACAGTTTTTGCATGTAAACTCAATCCTGGTAGAATTCCATAGCAAAGTACAAAGTTCGTATCGGATGCACGAATTACGTTCAAATAGACAGTTTTTGCATGTAAACTCAATCCTGGTAGAATTCCATAGTAAAGTACAAAGTTCGTAACGGATGCACCAATTTAGTTGAAATGGACAGTTTTTGGACAGTTCGGAAATGGACAGTTCGTAACGGATGCACGAATTACGTTCAAATAGACAGTTTTTGCATGTAAACTCAATCCTGGTAGAATTCCATAGCAAAGTACAAAGTTCGTAACGGATGCACAAATTTAGTTGAAATAGACAGTTTTTGCATGTAAACTCAATCCTGGTAGAATTCCATAGCAAAGTACAAAGTTCGTATCGGATGCACCAATTTAGTTGAAATAGACAGTTTTTGCATGTAAACTCAATCCTGGTAGAATTCCATAGCAAAGTACAAAGTTCGTATCGGATGCACGAATTACGTTCAAATAGACAGTTTTTGCATGTAAACTCAATCCTGGTAGAATTCCATAGCAAAGTACAAAGTTCGTAACGGATGCACCAATTTAGTTGAAATAGACAGTTTTTGCATGTAAACTCAATCCTGGTAGAATTCCATAGCAATGTACAAAGTTCGTAACGGATGCACCAATTTAGTTGAAATAGACAGTTTTTGCATGTAAACTCAATCCTGGTAGAATTCCATAGCAAAGTACAAAGTTCGTATCGGATGCACCAATTTAGTTGAAATAGACAGTTTTTGCATGTAAACTCAATCCTGGTAGAATTCCATAGCAAAGTACAAAGTTCGTATCGGATGCACGAATTACGTTCAAATAGACAGTTTTTGCATGTAAACTCAATCCTGGTAGAATTCCATAGTAAAGTACAAAGTTCGTAACGGATGCACCAATTTAGTTGAAATGGACAGTTTTTGGACAGTTCGGAAATGGACAGTTCGTAACGGATGCACGAATTACGTTCAAATAGACAGTTTTTGCATGTAAACTCAATCCTGGTAGAATTCCATAGTAAAGTACAAAGTTCGTAACGGATGCACGAATTACGTTCAAATAGACAGTTTTTGCATGTAAACTCAATCCTGGTAGAATTCCATAGCAAAGTACAAAGTTCGTAACGGATGCACCAATTTAGTTGAAATAGACAGTTTTTGCATGTAAACTCAATCCTGGTAGAATTCCATAGCAAAGTACAAAGTTCGTAACGGATGCACCAATTTAGTTTAAGTGGACAGTTTTTGGACAGTTCGGAAATGGACAGTTCGTAACGGATGCACGAATTACGTTCAAATAGACAGTTTTTGCATGTAAACTCAATCCTGGTAGAATTCCATAGCAAAGTACAAAGTTCGTAACGGATGCACCAATTTAGTTGAAATAGACAGTTTTTGCATGTAAACTCAATCCTGGTAGAATTCCATAGCAATGTACAAAGTTCGTATCGGATGCACCAATTTAGTTGAAATAGACAGTTTTTGCATGTAAACTCAATCCTGGTAGAATTCCATAGCAAAGTACAAAGTTCGTAACGGTTGCACCAATTTAGTTGAAATAGACAGTTTTTGCATGTAAACTCAATCCTGGTAGAATTCCATAGCAAAGTACAAAGTTCGTATCGGATGCACGAATTACGTTCAAATAGACAGTTTTTGCATGTAAACTCAATCCTGGTAGAATTCCATAGCAAGGTACAAAGTTCGTAACGGATGCACCAATTTAGTTGAAATGGACAGTTTTTGGACAGTTCGGAAATGGACAGTTCGTAACGGATGCACGAATTACGTTCAAATAGACAGTTTTTGCATGTAAACTCAATCCTGGTAGAATTCCATAGCAAAGTACAAAGTTCGTAACAGATGCACCAATTTAGTTGAAATAGACAGTTTTTGCATGTAAACTCAATCCTGGTAGAATTCCATAGCAATGTACAAAGTTCGTAACGGATGCACCAATTTAGTTGAAATAGACAGTTTTTGCATGTAAACTCAATCCTGGTAGAATTCCATAGCAAAGTACAAAGTTCGTAACGGATGCACGAATTTAGTTGAAATAGACAGTTTTTGCATGTAAACTCAATCCTGGTAGAATTCCATAGCAAAGTACAAAGTTCGAATCGGATGCACAAATTTAGTTGAAATAGACAGTTTTTGCATGTAAACTCAATCCTGGTAGAATTCCATAGCAATGTACAAAGTTCGTAACGGATGCACCAATTTAGTTGAAATGGACAGTTTTTGCATGAAAACTCATTCCTGGTAGAATTCCATAGCAAAGTACAAAGTTCGTAACGGATGCACGAATTTAGTTGAAATAGACAGTTTTTGCATGTAAACTCAATCCTGGTAGAATTCCATAGCAAAGTACAAAGTTCCTAACGGATGCACCAATTTAGTTGAAATAGACAGTTTTTGCATGTTAACTCAATCCTGGTAGAATTCCATAGCAAAGTACAAAGTTCGTATCGGATGCACAAATTTAGTTGAAATAGACAGTTTTTGCATGTAAACTCAATCCTGGTAGAATTCCATAGCAAAGTACAAAGTTCGTAACAGATGCACCAATTTAGTTGAAATAGACAGTTTTTGCATGTAAACTCAATCCTGGTAGAATTCCATAGCAATGTACAAAGTTCGTAACGGATGCACGAATTTAGTTGAAATAGACAGTTTTTGCATGTAAACTCAATCCTGGTAGAATTCCATAGCAAAGTACAAAGTTCGTAACGGATGCACGAATTTAGTTGAAATAGACAGTTTTTGCATGTAAACTCAATCCTGGTAGAATTCCATAGCAAAGTACAAAGTTCCTAACGGATGCACCAATTTAGTTGAAATAGACAGTTTTTGCATGTAAACTCAATCCTGGTAGAATTCCATAGCAAAGTACAAAGTTCGTAACGGATGCACGAATTTAGTTGAAATAGACAGTTTTTGCATGTAAACTCAATCCTGGTAGAATTCCATAGCAAAGTACAAAGTTCGTAACAGATGCACCAATTTAGTTGAAATAGACAGTTTTTGCATGTAAACTCAATCCTGGTAGAATTCCATAGCAATGTACAAAGTTCGTAACGGATGCACGAATTTAGTTGAAATAGACAGTTTTTGCATGTAAACTCAATCCTGGTAGAATTCCATAGCAAAGTACAAAGTTCGAATCGGATGCACAAATTTAGTTGAAATAGACAGTTTTTGCATGTAAACTCAATCCTGGTAGAATTCCATAGCAATGTACAAAGTTCGTAACGGATGCACCAATTTAGTTGAAATGGACAGTTTTTGCATGAAAACTCATTCCTGGTAGAATTCCATAGCAAAGTACAAAGTTCGTAACGGATGCACGAATTTAGTTGAAATAGACAGTTTTTGCATGTAAACTCAATCCTGGTAGAATTCCATAGCAAAGTACAAAGTTCCTAACGGATGCACCAATTTAGTTGAAATAGACAGTTTTTGCATGTTAACTCAATCCTGGTAGAATTCCATAGCAAAGTACAAAGTTCGTATCGGATGCACAAATTTAGTTGAAATAGACAGTTTTTGCATGTAAACTCAATCCTGGTAGAATTCCATAGCAAAGTACAAAGTTCGTAACAGATGCACCAATTTAGTTGAAATAGACAGTTTTTGCATGTAAACTCAATCCTGGTAGAATTCCATAGCAATGTACAAAGTTCGTAACGGATGCACCAATTTAGTTGAAATAGACAGTTTTTGCATGTAAACTCAATCCTGGTAGAATTCCATAGCAAAGTACAAAGTTCGTAACGGATGCACGAATTTAGTTGAAATAGACAGTTTTTGCATGTAAACTCAATCCTGGTAGAATTCCATAGCAAAGTACAAAGTTCGAATCGGATGCACAAATTTAGTTGAAATAGACAGTTTTTGCATGTAAACTCAATCCTGGTAGAATTCCATAGCAATGTACAAAGTTCGTAACGGATGCACCAATTTAGTTGAAATGGACAGTTTTTGCATGAAAACTCATTCCTGGTAGAATTCCATAGCAAAGTACAAAGTTCGTAACGGATGCACGAATTTAGTTGAAATAGACAGTTTTTGCATGTAAACTCAATCCTGGTAGAATTCCATAGCAAAGTACAAAGTTCCTAACGGATGCACCAATTTAGTTGAAATAGACAGTTTTTGCATGTTAACTCAATCCTGGTAGAATTCCATAGCAAAGTACAAAGTTCGTATCGGATGCACCAATTTAGTTGAAATAGACAGTTTTTGCATGTAAACTCAATCCTGGTAGAATTCCATAGCAAAGTACAAAGTTCGTAACGGATGCACCAATTTAGTTGAAATAGACAGTTTTTGCATGTAAACTCAATCCTGGTAGAATTCCATAGCAAAGTACAAAGTTCGTATCGGATGCACCAATTTAGTTGAAATAGACAGTTTTTGCATGTAAACTCAATCCTGGTAGAATTCCATAGCAAAGTACAAAGTTCGTAACGGATGCACCAATTTAGTTGAAATAGACAGTTTTTGCATGTAAACTCAATCCTGGTAGAATTCCATAGCAAAGTACAAAGTTCGTAACGGATGCACCAATTTAGTTGAAATAGACAGTTTTTGCATGTAAACTCAATCCTGGTAGAATTCCATAGCAATGTACAAAGTTCGTAACGGATGCACGAATTTAGTTGAAATAGACAGTTTTTGCATGTAAACTCAATCCTGGTAGAATTCCATAGCAAAGTACAAAGTTCGTAACGGATGCACCAATTTAGTTGAAATAGACAGTTTTTGCATGTAAACTCAATCCTGGTAGAATTCCATAGCAAAGTACAAAGTTCGTATCGGATGCACGAATTACGTTCAAATAGACAGTTTTTGCATGTAAACTCAATCCTGGTAGAATTCCATAGCAATGTACAAAGTTCGTAACGGATGCACCAATTTAGTTGAAATAGACAGTTTTTGCATGTAAACTCAATCCTGGTAGAATTCCATAGCAAAGTACAAAGTTCGTAACGGATGCACCAATTTAGTTGAAATAGACAGTTTTTGCATGTAAACTCAATCCTGGTAGAATTCCATAGCAAAGTACAAAGTTCGTATCGGATGCACGAATTACGTTCAAATAGACAGTTTTTGCATGTAAACTCAATCCTGGTAGAATTCCATAGCAAAGTACAAAGTTCGTAACGGATGCACCAATTTAGTTGAAATAGACAGTTTTTGCATGTAAACTCAATCCTGGTAGAATTCCATAGCAAAGTACAAAGTTCGTAACGGATGCACCAATTTAGTTGAAATAGACAGTTTTTGCATGAAAACTCAATCCTGGTAGAATTCCATAGCAAAGTACAAAGTTCGTAACGGATGCACCAATTTAGTTGAAATAGACAGTTTTTGCATGTAAACTCAATCCTGGTAGAATACCATAGCAAAGTACAAAGTTCGTAACGGATGCACCAATTTAGTTGAAATAGACAGTTTTTGCATGTAAACTCAATCCTGGTAGAATTCCATAGCAAAGTACAAAGTTCGTATCGGATGCACGAATTACGTTCAAATAGACAGTTTTTGCATGTAAACTCAATCCTGGTAGAACTACATAGCAATGTACAAAGTTCGTATCGGATGCACGAATTTAGTTGAAATAGACAGTTTTTGCATGTAAACTCAATCCTGGTAGAATTCCATAGCAAAGTACAAAGTTCGTATCGGATGCACGAATTACGTTCAAATAGACAGTTTTTGCATGTAAACTCAATCCTGGTAGAATTCCATAGCAAAGTACAAAGTTCGTAACGGATGCACCAATTTAGTTGAAATAGACAGTTTTTGCATGTAAACTCAATCCTGGTAGAATTCCATAGCAAAGTACAAAGTTCGTATCGGATGCACGAATTACGTTCAAATAGACAGTTTTTGCATGTAAACTCAATCCTGGTAGAATTCCATAGCAAAGTACAAAGTTCGTAACGGATGCACCAATTTAGTTGAAATAGACAGTTTTTGCATGTAAACTCAATCCTGGTAGAATTCCATAGCAAAGTACAAAGTTCGTAACGGATGCACCAATTTAGTTGAAATAGACAGTTTTTGCATGTAAACTCAATCCTGGTAGAATACCATAGCAAAGTACAAAGTTCGTAACGGATGCACCAATTTAGTTGAAATAGACAGTTTTTGCATGTAAACTCAATCCTGGTAGAATTCCATAGCAAAGTACAAAGTTCGTATCGGATGCACGAATTACGTTCAAATAGACAGTTTTTGCATGTAAACTCAATCCTGGTAGAATTCCATAGCAAAGTACAAAGTTCGTAACGGATGCACCAATTTAGTTGAAATAGACAGTTTTTGCATGTAAACTCAATCCTGGTAGAATTCCATAGCAAAGTACAAAGTTCGTAACGGATGCACCAATTTAGTTGAAATAGACAGTTTTTGCATGTAAACTCAATCCTGGTAGAATTCCATAGCAAAGTACAAAGTTCGTATCGGATGCACGAATTTAGTTGAAATAGACAGTTTTTGCATGTAAACTCAATCCTGGTAGAATTCCATAGCAAAGTACAAAGTTCGTAACGGATGCACCAATTTAGTTGAAATAGACAGTTTTTGCATGTAAACTCAATCCTGGTAGAATTCCATAGCAAAGTACAAAGTTCGTAACGGATGCACGAATTTAGTTGAAATAGACAGTTTTTGCATGTAAACTCAATCCTGGTAGAATTCCATAGCAAAGTACAAAGTTCGTAACGGATGCACCAATTTAGTTGAAATAGACAGTTTTTGCATGTAAACTCAATCCTGGTAGAATTCCATAGCAATGTACAAAGTTCGTAACGGATGCACCAATTTAGTTGAAATAGACAGTTTTTGCATGTAAACTCAATCCTGGTAGAATTCCATAGCAAAGTACAAAGTTCGTAACGGATGCACCAATTTAGTTGAAATAGACAGTTTTTGCATGAAAACTCATTCCTGGTAGAATTCCATAGCAAAGTACAAAGTTCGTAACGGATGCACCAATTTAGTTGAAATAGACAGTTTTTGCATGTAAACTCAATCCTGGTAGAATTCCATAGCAAAGTACAAAGTTCGTAACGGATGCACCAATTTAGTTGAAATAGACAGTTTTTGCATGTAAACTCAATCCTGGTAGAATTCCATAGCAAAGTACAAAGTTCGTAACGGATGCACCAATTTAGTTGAAATAGACAGTTTTTGCATGAAAACTCATTCCTGGTAGAATTCCATAGCAAAGTACAAAGTTCGTAACGGATGCACCAATTTAGTTGAAATAGACAGTTTTTGCATGTAAACTCAATCCTGGTAGAATTCCATAGCAAAGTACAAAGTTCGTAACGGATGCACCAATTTAGTTGAAATAGACAGTTTTTGCATGTAAACTCAATCCTGGTAGAATTCCATAGCAAAGTACAAAGTTCGTTTTGGATGCACGAATTACGTTGAAATAGACAGTTTTTGCATGTAAACTCGTTCCTGGTAGAATTCCATAGGAAAGTACAAAGTTCGTATCGGATGCACCAATTACGTTGAAATAGACAGTTTTTGCATGTAAACTCAATCCTGGTAGAATTCCATAGTAAAGTACAAAGTTCGTAACGGATGCACCAATTTAGTTGAAATGGACAGTTTTTGCATGAAAACTCATTCCTGGTAGAATTCCATAGCAAAGTACAAAGTTCGTAACGGATGCACGAATTTAGTTGAAATAGACAGTTTTTGCATGTAAACTCAATCCTGGTAGAATTCCATAGTAAAGTACAAAGTTCATAACGGATGAACGAATTACGTTCAAATAGACAGTTTTTGCATGTAAACTCAATCCTGGTAGAATTCCATAGTAAAGTACAAAGTTCGTAACGGATGCACCAATTTAGTTGAAATAGACAGTTTTTGCATGTAAACTCAATCCTGGTAGAATTCCATAGCAAAGTACAAAGTTCGTAACGGATGCACGAATTACGTTGAAATAGACAGTTTTTGCATGTAAACTCATTCCTGGTAGAATTCCATAGCAAAGTACAAAGTTCGTAACGGATGCACCAATTTAGTTGAAATAGACAGTTTTTGCATGTAAACTCAATCCTGGTAGAATTCCATAGCAATGTACAAAGTTCATAACGGATGCACCAATTTAGTTGAAATAGACAGTTTTTGCATGTAAACTCAATCCTGGTAGAATTCCATAGCAAAGTACAAAGTTCGTTTTGGATGCACCAATTTAGTTGAAATAGACAGTTTTTGCATGTAAACTCAATCCTGGTAGAATTCCATAGCAAAGTACAAAGTTCGTTTTGGATGCACGAATTACGTTGAAATAGACAGTTTTTGCATGTAAACTCATTCCTGGTAGAATTCCATAGCAAAGTACAAAGTTCGTAACGGATGCACCAATTTAGTTGAAATAGACAGTTTTTGCATGTAAACTCAATCCTGGTAGAATTCCATAGCAAAGTACAAAGTTCGTATCGGATGCACGAATTTAGTTGAAATAGACAGTTTTTGCATGTAAACTCAATCCTGGTAGAATTCCATAGCAATGTACAAAGTTCATAACGGATGCACCAATTTAGTTGAAATAGACAGTTTTTGCATGTAAACTCAATCCTGGTAGAATTCCATAGCAAAGTACAAAGTTCGTATCGGATGCACGAATTTAGTTGAAATAGACAGTTTTTGCATGTAAACTCAATCCTGGTAGAATTCCATAGCAAAATACAAAGTTCGTATCGGATGCACGAATTTAGTTGAAATAGACAGTTTTTGCATGTAAACTCAATCCTGGTAGAATTCCATAGCAAAGTACAAAGTTCGTATCGGATGCACGAATTACGTTCAAATAGACAGTTTTTGCATGTAAACTCAATCCTGGTAGAATTCCATAGCAAAGTACAAAGTTCGTATCGGATGCACGAATTTAGTTGAAATAGACAGTTTTTGCATGTAAACTCAATCCTGGTAGAATTCCATAGCAAAGTACAAAGTTCGTATCGGATGCACGAATTACGTTCAAATAGACAGTTTTTGCATGTAAACTCAATCCTGGTAGAATTCCATAGCAATGTACAAAGTTCGTAACGGATGCACCAATTTAGTTGAAATGGACAGTTTTTGCATGTAAACTCATTCCTGGTAGAATTCCATAGCAAAGTACAAAGTTCGTAACGGATGCACGAATTTAGTTGAAATAGACAGTTTTTGCATGTAAACTCAATCCTGGTAGAATTCCATAGCAATGTACAAAGTTCGTAACGGATGCACCAATTTAGTTGAAATGGACAGTTTTTGCATGAAAACTCATTCCTGGTAGAATTCCATAGCAAAGTACAAAGTTCGTAACGGATGCACCAATTTAGTTGAAATCGACAGTTTTTGCATGTAAACTCAATCCTGGTAGAATTCCATAGCAAAGTACAAAGTTCGTATCGGATGCACGAATTTAGTTGAAATAGACAGTTTTTGCATGTAAACTCAATCCTGGTAGAATTCCATAGCAAAGTACAAAGTTCGTAACGGATGCACCAATTTAGTTGAAATAGACAGTTTTTGCATGTAAACTCAATCCTGGTAGAATTCCATAGCAAAGTACAAAGTTCGTATCGGATGCACGAATTACGTTCAAATAGACAGTTTTTGCATGTAAACTCATTCCTGGTAGAATTCCATAGCAAAGTACAAAGTTCGTAACGGATGCACGAATTTAGTTGAAATAGACAGTTTTTGCATGTAAACTCAATCCTGGTAGAATTCCATAGTAAAGTACAAAGTTCGTAACGGATGCACCAATTTAGTTGAAATAGACAGTTTTTGCATGTAAACTCAATCCTGGTAGAATTCCATAGTAAAGTACAAAGTTCATAACGGATGAACGAATTACGTTCAAATAGACAGTTTTTGCATGTAAACTCAATCCTGGTAGAATTCCATAGTAAAGTACAAAGTTCGTAACGGATGCACCAATTTAGTTGAAATAGACAGTTTTTGCATGTAAACTCAATCCTGGTAGAATTCCATAGCAAAGTACAAAGTTCGTAACGGATGCACCAATTTAGTTGAAATAGACAGTTTTTGCATGTAAACTCATTCCTGGTAGAATTCCATAGCAAAGTACAAAGTTCGTATCGGATGCATCAATTTAGTTGAAATAGACAGTTTTTGCATGAAAACTCATTCCTGGTAGAATTCCATAGCAATGTACAAAGTTCGTATTGGATGCACGAATTACGTTGAAATAGACAGTTTTTGCATGTAAACTCAATCCAGGTAGAATTCCATAGCAATGTACAAAGTTCATAACGGATGCACCAATTTAGTTGAAATAGACAGTTTTTGCATGTAAACTCAATCCTGGTAGAATTCCATAGCAAAGTACAAAGTTCGTAACGGATGCACCAATTTAGTTGAAATAGACAGTTTTTGCATGTAAACTCAATCCTGGTAGAATTCCATAGCAAAGTACAAAGTTCGTAACGGATGCACCAATTTAGTTGAAATAGACAGTTTTTGCATGTAAACTCAATCCTGGTAGAATTCCATAGCAAAGTACAAAGTTCGTATCAGATGCACGAATTACGTTCAAATAGACAGTTTTTGCATGTAAACTCATTCCTGGTAGAATTCCATAGCAAAGTACAAAGTTCGTATCGGATGCACCAATTTAGTTGAAATAGACAGTTTTTGCATGAAAACTCATTCCTGGTAGAATTCCATAGCAATGTACAAAGTTCGTATTGGATGCACGAATTACGTTGAAATAGACAGTTTTTGCATGTAAACTCAATCCTGGTAGAATTCCATAGCAATGTACAAAGTTCATAACGGATGCACCAATTTAGTTGAAATAGACAGTTTTTGCATGTAAACTCAATCCTGGTAGAATTCCATAGCAAAGTACAAAGTTCGTATCGGATGCACGAATTACGTTCAAATAGACAGTTTGTGCATGTAAACTCTATCCTGGTAGAATTCCATAGCAAAGTACAAAGTTCGTATCGGATGCACGAATTTAGTTGAAATAGACAGTTTTTGCATGTAAACTCAATCCTGGTAGAATTCCATAGCAAAGTACAAAGTTCATAACGGATGCACGAATTACGTTCAAATAGACAGTTTTTGCATGTAAACTCAATCCTGGTAGAATTCCATAGCAAAGTACAAAGTTCGTATCGGATGCACCAATTTAGTTGAAATAGACAGTTTTTGCATGAAAACTCATTCCTGGTAGAATTCCATAGCAATGTACAAAGTTCGTATTGGATGCACGAATTACGTTGAAATAGACAGTTTTTGCATGTAAACTCAATCCTGGTAGAATTCCATAGCAATGTACAAAGTTCGTTTTGGATGCACCAATTTAGTTGAAATAGACAGTTTTTGCATGTAAACTCAATCCTGGTAGAATTCCATAGCAAAGTACAAAGTTCATAACGGATGCACGAATTACGTTGAAATAGACAGTTTTTGCATGTAAACTCAATCCTGGTAGAATTCCATAGCAAAGTACAAAGTTCGTATCGGATGCACCAATTTAGTTGAAATAGACAGTTTTTGCATGAAAACTCATTCCTGGTAGAATTCCATAGCAAAGTACAAAGTTCGTATCGGATGCACGAATTACGTTGAAATAGACAGTTTTTGCATGTAAACTCAATCCTGGTAGAATTCCATAGCAAAGTACAAAGTTCGTATCGGATGCACGAATTTAGTTGAAATAGACAGTTTTTGCATGTAAACTCAATCCTGGTAGAATTCCATAGCAAAGTACAAAGTTCGTATCGGATGCACGAATTACGTTCAAATAGACAGTTTTTGCATGTAAACTCAATCCTGGTAGAATTCCATAGCAAAGTCCAAGTTCGTAACGGATGCACCAATTTAGTTGAAATAGACAGTTTTTGCATGTAAACTCAATCCTGGTAGAATTCCATAGCAATGTACAAAGTTCATAACGGATGCACCAATTTAGTTGAAATAGACAGTTTTTGCATGTAAACTCAATCCTGGTAGAATTCCATAGCAATGTACAAAGTTCATAACGGATGCACGAATTACGTTCAAATAGACAGTTTTTGCATGTAAACTCAATCCTGGTAGAATTCCATAGCAATGTACAAAGTTCGTATTGGATGCACGAATTACGTTGAAATAGACAGTTTTTGCATGTAAACTCAATCCTGGTAGAATTCCATAGCAATGTACAAAGTTCATAACGGATGCACCAATTTAGTTGAAATAGACAGTTTTTGCATGTAAACTCTATCCTGGTAGAATTCCATAGCAAAGTACAAAGTTCGTATCGGATGCACGAATTTAGTTGAAATAGACAGTTTTTGCATGTAAACTCAATCCTGGTAGAATTCCATAGCAAAGTCCAAGTTCGTAACGGATGCACCAATTTAGTTGAAATAGACAGTTTTTGCATGTAAACTCAATCCTGGTAGAATTCCATAGCAAAGTACAAAGTTCGTATCGGATGCACGAATTTAGTTGAAATAGACAGTTTTTGCATGTAAACTCAATCCTGGTAGAATTCCATAGCAAAGTACAAAGTTCGTATCGGATGCACGAATTACGTTCAAATAGACAGTTTTTGCATGTAAACTCAATCCTGGTAGAATTCCATAGCAATGTAAAAAGTTCGTAACGGATGCACCAATTTAGTTGAAATAGACAGTTTTTGCATGTAAACTCAATCCTGGTAGAATTCCATAGCAAAGTACAAAGTTCATAACGGATGCACGAATTACGTTTAAATAGACAGTTTTTGCATGTAAACTCAATCCTGGTAGAATTCCATAGCAATGTACAAAGTTCATAACGGATGCACCAATTTAGTTGAAATAGACAGTTTTTGCATGTAAACTCAATCCTGGTAGAATTCCATAGCAATGTACAAAGTTCATAACGGATGCACGAATTACGTTCAAATAGACAGTTTTTGCATGTAAACTCAATCCTGGTAGAATTCCATAGCAAAGTACAAAGTTCGTATCGGATGCACGAATTTAGTTGAAATAGACAGTTTTTGCATGTAAACTCAATCCTGGTAGAATTCCATAGCAAAGTACAAAGTTCGTATCGGATGCACGAATTACGTTCAAATAGACAGTTTTTGCATGTAAACTCAATCCTGGTAGAATTCCATAGCAAAGTACAAAGTTCGTATCGGATGCACGAATTACGTTCAAATAGACAGTTTTTGCATGTAAACTCAATCCTGGTAGAATTCCATAGCAAAGTACAAAGTTCATAACGGATGCACGAATTACGTTTAAATAGACAGTTTTTGCATGTAAACTCAATCCTGGTAGAATTCCATAGCAATGTACAAAGTTCATAACGGGTGCACCAATTTAGTTGAAATAGACAGTTTTTGCATGTAAACTCAATCCTGGTAGAATTCCATAGCAAAGTACAAAGTTCATAACGGATGCACGAATTACGTTCAAATAGACAGTTTTTGCATGTAAACTCAATCCTGGTAGAATTCCATAGCAAAGTACAAAGTTCGTAACGGATGCACCAATTTAGTTGAAATAGACAGTTTTTGCATGTAAACTCAATCCTGGTAGAATTCCATAGCAAAGTACAAAGTTCGTATCGGATGCACGAATTTAGTTGAAATAGACAGTTTTTGCATGTAAACTCAATCCTGGTAGAATTCCATAGCAATGTACAAAGTTCATAACGGATGCACGAATTACGTTCAAATAGACAGTTTTTGCATGTAAACTCAATCCTGGTAGAATTCCATAGCAAAGTACAAAGTTCGTATCGGATGCACGAATTTAGTTGAAATAGACAGTTTTTGCATGTAAACTCAATCCTGGTAGAATTCCATAGCAAAGTACAAAGTTCGTAACGGATGCACCAATTTAGTTGAAATAGACAGTTTTTGCATGTAAACTCAATCCTGGTAGAATTCCATAGCAATGTACAAAGTTCATAACGGATGCACCAATTTAGTTGAAATAGACAGTTTTTGCATGTAAACTCAATCCTGGTAGAATTCCATAGCAATGTACAAAGTTCATAACGGATGCACGAATTACGTTCAAATAGACAGTTTTTGCATGTAAACTCAATCCTGGTAGAATTCCATAGCAAAGTACAAAGTTCGTATCGGATGCACGAATTTAGTTGAAATAGACAGTTTTTGCATGTAAACTCAATCCTGGTAGAATTCCATAGCAATGTACAAAGTTCATAACGGATGCACCAATTTAGTTGAAATAGACAGTTTTTGCATGTAAACTCAATCCTGGTAGAATTCCATAGCAAAGTACAAAGTTCGTAACGGATGCACCAATTTAGTTGAAATAGACAGTTTTTGCATGTAAACTCAATCCTGGTAGAATTCCATAGCAAAGTACAAAGTTCGTATCGGATGCACGAATTTAGTTGAAATAGACAGTTTTTGCATGTAAACTCAATCCTGGTAGAATTCCATAGCAAAGTACATAGTTCGTATCGGATGCACGAATTACGTTCAAATAGACAGTTTTTGCATGAAAACTCAATCCTGGTAGAATTCCATAGCAAAGTACAAAGTTCGTATCGGATGCACGAATTTAGTTGAAATAGACAGTTTTTGCATGTAAACTCAATCCTGGTAGAATTCCATAGCAAAGTACAAAGTTCGTAACGGATGCACCAATTTAGTTGAAATAGACAGTTTTTGCATTTAAACTCAATCCTGGTAGAATTCCATAGCAATGTACAAAGTTCATAACGGATGCACCAATTTAGTTGAAATAGACAGTTTTTGCATGTAAACTCAATCCTGGTAGAATTCCATAGCAATGTACAAAGTTCATAACGGATGCACGAATTACGTTCAAATAGACAGTTTTTGCATGTAAACTCAATCCTGGTAGAATTCCATAGCAAAGTACAAAGTTCGTAACGGATGCACCAATTTAGTTGAAATAGACAGTTTTTGCATGAAAACTCAATCCTGGTAGAATTCCATAGCAAAGTACAAAGTTCATAACGGATGCACCAATTTAGTTGAAATAGACAGTTTTTGCATGTAAACTCAATCATGGTAGAATTCCATAGCAATGTACAAAGTTCATAACGGATGCACGAATTACGTTCAAATAGACAGTTTTTGCATGTAAACTCAATCCTGGTAGAATTCCATAGCAATGTACAAAGTTCATAACGGGTGCACCAATTTAGTTGAAATAGACAGTTTTTGCATGTAAACTCAATCCTGGTAGAATTCCATAGCAAAGTACAAAGTTCATAACGGATGCACGAATTACGTTCAAATAGACAGTTTTTGCATGTAAACTCAATCCTGGTAGAATTCCATAGCAATGTACAAAGTTCATAACGGATGCACGAATTACGTTCAAATAGACAGTTTTTGCATGTAAACTCAATCCTGGTAGAATTCCATAGCAAAGTACAAAGTTCATAACGGATGCACGAATTACGTTCAAATAGACAGTTTTTGCATGTAAACTCAATCCTGGTAGAATTCCATAGCAATGTACAAAGTTCATAACGGATGCACGAATTACGTTCAAATAGACAGTTTTTGCATGTAAACTCAATCCTGGTAGAATTCCATAACAATGTACAAAGTTCATAACGGATGCACGAATTACGTTCAAATAGACAGTTTTTGCATGTAAACTCAATCCTGGTAGAATTCCATAGCAAAGTACAAAGTTCATAACGGATGCACCAATTTAGTTGAAATAGACAGTTTTTGCATGTAAACTCAATCCTGGTAGAATTCCATAGCAAAGTACAAAGTTCATAACGGATGCACGAATTACGTTCAAATAGACAGTTTTTGCATGTAAACTCAATCCTGGTAGAATTCCATAGCAAAGTCCAAGTTCGTAACGGATGCACCAATTTAGTTGAAATAGACAGTTTTTGCATGTAAACTCAATCCTGGTAGAATTCCATAGCAATGTACAAAGTTCATAACGGATGCACCAATTTAGTTGAAATAGACAGTTTTTGCATGTAAACTCAATCCTGGTAGAATTCCATAGCAAAGTACAAAGTTCGTATCGGATGCACGAATTACGTTCAAATAGACAGTTTTTGCATGTAAACTCAATCCTGGTAGAATTCCATAGCAATGTACAAAGTTCGTATCGGATGCACGAATTACGTTCAAATAGACAGTTTTTGCATGTAAACTCAATCCTGGTAGAATTCCATAGCAAAGTCCAAGTTCGTAACGGATGCACCAATTTAGTTGAAATAGACAGTTTTTGCATGTAAACTCAATCCTGGTAGAATTCCATAGCAAAGTACAAAGTTCGTAACGGATGCACCAATTTAGTTGAAATAGACAGTTTTTGCATGTAAACTCAATCCTGGTAGAATTCCATAGCAAAGTACAAAGTTCGTAACGGATGCACCAATTTAGTTGAAATAGACAGTTTTTGCATGTAAACTCAATCCTGGTAGAATTCCATAGCAAAGTACAAAGTTCGTATCAGATGCACGAATTACGTTCAAATAGACAGTTTTTGCATGTAAACTCATTCCTGGTAGAATTCCATAGCAAAGTACAAAGTTCGTATCGGATGCACCAATTTAGTTGAAATAGACAGTTTTTGCATGAAAACTCATTCCTGGTAGAATTCCATAGCAATGTACAAATTTCGTATTGGATGCACGAATTACGTTGAAATAGACAGTTTTTGCATGTAAACTCAATCCTGGTAGAATTCCATAGCAATGTACAAAGTTCATAACGGATGCACCAATTTAGTTGAAATAGACAGTTTTTGCATGTAAACTCAATCCTGGTAGAATTCCATAGCAAAGTACAAAGTTCGTATCGGATGCACGAATTACGTTCAAATAGACAGTTTGTGCATGTAAACTCTATCCTGGTAGAATTCCATAGCAAAGTACAAAGTTCGTATCGGATGCACGAATTTAGTTGAAATAGACAGTTTTTGCATGTAAACTCAATCCTGGTAGAATTCCATAGCAAAGTACAAAGTTCGTAACGGATGCACCAATTTAGTTGAAATAGACAGTTTTTGCATGTAAACTCAATCCTGTTAGAATTCCATAGCAAAGTACAAAGTTCGTATCGGATGCACGAATTACGTTCAAATAGACAGTTTGTGCATGTAAACTCTATCCTGGTAGAATTCCATAGCAAAGTACAAAGTTCGTATCGGATGCACGAATTTAGTTGAAATAGACAGTTTTTGCATGTAAACTCAATCCTGGTAGAATTCCATAGCAAAGTACAAAGTTCGTAACGGATGCACCAATTTAGTTGAAATAGACAGTTTTTGCATGTAAACTCAATCCTGGTAGAATTCCATAGCAAAGTACAAAGTTCGTATCGGATGCACGAATTACGTTCAAATAGACAGTTTGTGCATGTAAACTCTATCCTGGTAGAATTCCATAGCAAAGTACAAAGTTCGTATCGGATGCACCAATTTAGTTGAAATAGACAGTTTTTGCATGAAAACTCATTCCTGGTAGAATTCCATAGCAATGTACAAAGTTCGTATTGGATGCACGAATTACGTTGAAATAGACAGTTTTTGCATGTAAACTCAATCCTGGTAGAATTCCATAGCAATGTACAAAGTTCATAACGGATGCACCAATTTAGTTGAAATAGACAGTTTTTGCATGTAAACTCAATCCTGGTAGAATTCCATAGCAAAGTACAAAGTTCGTATCGGATGCACGAAATACGTTCAAATAGACAGTTTTTGCATGTAAACTCAATCCTGGTAGAATTCCATAGCAAAGTCCAAGTTCGTAACGGATGCACCAATTTAGTTGAAATAGACAGTTTTTGCATGTAAACTCAATCCTGGTAGAATTCCATAGCAATGTACAAAGTTCATAACGGATGCACCAATTTAGTTGAAATAGACAGTTTTTGCATGTAAACTCAATCCTGTTAGAATTCCATAGCAATGTACAAAGTTCATAACGGATGCACGAATTACGTTCAAATAGACAGTTTTTGCATGTAAACTCAATCCTGGTAGAATTCCATAGCAATGTACAAAGTTCGTATTGGATGCACGAATTACGTTGAAATAGACAGTTTTTGCATGTAAACTCAATCCTGGTAGAATTCCATAGCAATGTACAAAGTTCATAACGGATGCACCAATTTAGTTGAAATAGACAGTTTTTGCATGTAAACTCTATCCTGGTAGAATTCCATAGCAAAGTACAAAGTTCGTATCGGATGCACGAATTTAGTTGAAATAGACAGTTTTTGCATGTAAACTCAATCCTGGTAGAATTCCATAGCAAAGTCCAAGTTCGTAACGGATGCACCAATTTAGTTGAAATAGACAGTTTTTGCATGTAAACTCAATCCTGGTAGAATTCCATAGCAAAGTACAAAGTTCATAACGGATGCACCAATTTAGTTGAAATAGACAGTTTTTGCATGTAAACTCAATCCTGGTAGAATTCCATAGCAAAGTACAAAGTTCGTATCGGATGCACGAATTACGTTCAAATAGACAGTTTTTGCATGTAAACTCAATCCTGGTAGAATTCCATAGCAATGTACAAAGTTCGTAACGGATGCACCAATTTAGTTGAAATAGACAGTTTTTGCATGTAAACTCAATCCTGGTAGAATTCCATAGCAAAGTACAAAGTTCATAACGGATGCACGAATTACGTTCAAATAGACAGTTTTTGCATGTAAACTCAATCCTGGTAGAATTCCATAGCAATGTACAAAGTTCATAACGGATGCACCAATTTAGTTGAAATAGACAGTTTTTGCATGTAAACTCAATCCTGGTAGAATTCCATAGCAATGTACAAAGTTCATAACGGATGCACGAATTACGTTCAAATAGACAGTTTTTGCATGTAAACTCAATCCTGGTAGAATTCCATAGCAAAGTACAAAGTTCGTATCGGATGCACGAATTTAGTTGAAATAGACAGTTTTTGCATGTAAACTCAATCCTGGTAGAATTCCATAGCAAAGTACAAAGTTCGTATCGGATGCACGAATTACGTTCAAATAGACAGTTTTTGCATGTAAACTCAATCCTGGTAGAATTCCATAGCAAAGTACAAAGTTCGTATCGGATGCACGAATTACGTTCAAATAGACAGTTTTTGCATGTAAACTCAATCCTGGTAGAATTCCATAGCAAAGTACAAAGTTCATAACGGATGCACGAATTACGTTCAAATAGACAGTTTTTGCATGTAAACTCAATCCTGGTAGAATTCCATAGCAAAGTACAAAGTTCGTAACGGATGCACCAATTTAGTTGAAATAGACAGTTTTTGCATGTAAACTCAATCCTGGTAGAATTCCATAGCAAAGTACAAAGTTCGTATCGGATGCACGAATTTAGTTGAAATAGACAGTTTTTGCATGTAAACTCAATCCTGGTAGAATTCCATAGCAAAGTCCAAGTTCGTAACGGATGCACCAATTTAGTTGAAATAGACAGTTTTTGCATGTAAACTCAATCCTGGTAGAATTCCATAGCAATGTACAAAGTTCATAACGGATGCACGAATTACGTTCAAATAGACAGTTTTTGCATGTAAACTCAATCCTGGTAGAATTCCATAGCAATGTACAAAGTTCGTATTGGATGCACGAATTACGTTGAAATAGACAGTTTTTGCATGTAAACTCAATCCTGGTAGAATTCCATAGCAATGTACAAAGTTCATAACGGATGCACCAATTTAGTTGAAATAGACAGTTTTTGCATGTAAACTCTATCCTGGTAGAATTCCATAGCAAAGTACAAAGTTCGTATCGGATGCACGAATTTAGTTGAAATAGACAGTTTTTGCATGTAAACTCAATCCTGGTAGAATTCCATAGCAAAGTCCAAGTTCGTAACGGATGCACCAATTTAGTTGAAATAGACAGTTTTTGCATGTAAACTCAATCCTGGTAGAATTCCATAGCAAAGTACAAAGTTCATAACGGATGCACCAATTTAGTTGAAATAGACAGTTTTTGCATGTAAACTCAATCCTGGTAGAATTCCATAGCAAAGTACAAAGTTCGTATCGGATGCACCAATTTAGTTGAAATAGACAGTTTTTGCATGTAAACTCAATCCTGGTAGAATTCCATAGCAAAGTACAAAGTTCGTATCGGATGCACGAATTACGTTCAAATAGACAGTTTTTGCATGTAAACTCAATCCTGGTAGAATTCCATAGCAAAGTACAAAGTTCGTAACGGATGCACCAATTTAGTTAAAATGGACAGTTTTTGCATGAAAACTCAATCCTGGTAGAATTCCATAGCAATGTACAAAGTTCATAACGGATGCACCAATTTAGTTGAAATAGACAGTTTTTGCATGTAAACTCAATCCTGGTAGAATTCCATAGCAAAGTACAAAGTTCGTATCGGATGCACCAATTTAGTTGAAATAGACAGTTTTTGCATGTAAACTCAATCCTGGTAGAATTCCATAGCAAAGTACAAAGTTCGTATCGGATGCACGAATTACGTTCAAATAGACAGTTTTTGCATGTAAACTCAATCCTGGTAGAATTCCATAGCAATGTACAAAGTTCGTAACGGATGCACCAATTTAGTTGAAATAGACAGTTTTTGCATGTAAACTCAATCCTGGTAGAATTCCATAGCAATGTACAAAGTTCATAACGGATGCACGAATTACGTTCAAATAGACAGTTTTTGCATGTAAACTCAATCCTGGTAGAATTCCATAGCAAAGTACAAAGTTCGTATCGGATGCACGAATTTAGTTGAAATAGACAGTTTTTGCATGTAAACTCAATCCTGGTAGAATTCCATAGCAAAGTACAAAGTTCGTATCGGATGCACGAATTACGTTTAAATAGACAGTTTTTGCATGTAAACTCAATCCTGGTAGAATTCCATAGCAAAGTACAAAGTTCGTATCGGATGCACGAATTACGTTTAAATAGACAGTTTTTGCATGTAAACTCAATCCTGGTAGAATTCCATAGCAAAGTACAAAGTTCGTATCGGATGCACGAATTACGTTCAAATAGACAGTTTTTGCATGTAAACTCAATCCTGGTAGAATTCCATAGCAATGTACAAAGTTCGTAACGGATGCACCAATTTAGTTGAAATAGACAGTTTTTGCATGTAAACTCAATCCTGGTAGAATTCCATAGCAAAGTACAAAGTTCGTATCGGATGCACCAATTTAGTTGAAATAGACAGTTTTTGCATGTAAACTCAATCCTGGTAGAATTCCATAGCAAAGTACAAAGTTCATAACGGATGCACCAATTTAGTTGAAATAGACAGTTTTTGCATGTAAACTCAATCCTGGTAGAATTCCATAGCAAAGTACAAAGTTCGTATCGGATGCACCAATTTAGTTGAAATAGACAGTTTTTGCATGTAAACTCAATCCTGGTAGAATTCCATAGCAAAGTACAAAGTTCGTATCGGATGCACGAATTACGTTCAAATAGACAGTTTTTGCATGTAAACTCAATCCTGGTAGAATTCCATAGCAATGTACAAAGTTCGTAACGGATGCACCAATTTAGTTGAAATAGACAGTTTTTGCATGTAAACTCAATCCTGGTAGAATTCCATAGCAATGTACAAAGTTCATAACGGATGCACGAATTACGTTCAAATAGACAGTTTTTGCATGTAAACTCAATCCTGGTAGAATTCCATAGCAAAGTACAAAGTTCGTATCGGATGCACGAATTTAGTTGAAATAGACAGTTTTTGCATGTAAACTCAATCCTGGTAGAATTCCATAGCAATGTACAAAGTTCATAACGGATGCACGAATTACGTTCAAATAGACAGTTTTTGCATGTAAACTCAATCCTGGTAGAATTCCATAGCAAAGTACAAAGTTCATAACGGATGCACGAATTACGTTTAAATAGACAGTTTTTGCATGTAAACTCAATCCTGGTAGAATTCCATAGCAATGTACAAAGTTCATAACGGATGCACCAATTTAGTTGAAATAGACAGTTTTTGCATGTAAACTCAATCCTGGTAGAATTCCATAGCAATGTACAAAGTTCATAACGGATGCACGAATTACGTTCAAATAGACAGTTTTTGCATGTAAACTCAATCCTGGTAGAATTCCATAGCAAAGTACAAAGTTCGTATCGGATGCACGAATTACGTTTAAATAGACAGTTTTTGCATGTAAACTCAATCCTGGTAGAATTCCATAGCAATGTACAAAGTTCATAACGGGTGCACCAATTTAGTTGAAATAGACAGTTTTTGCATGTAAACTCAATCCTGGTAGAATTCCATAGCAAAGTACAAAGTTCATAACGGATGCACGAATTACGTTCAAATAGACAGTTTTTGCATGTAAACTCAATCCTGGTAGAATTCCATAGCAAAGTACAAAGTTCGTAACGGATGCACCAATTTAGTTGAAATAGACAGTTTTTGCATGTAAACGCAATCCTGGTAGAATTCCATAGCAAAGTACAAAGTTCGTATCGGATGCACGAATTTAGTTGAAATAGACAGTTTTTGCATGTAAACTCAATCCTGGTAGAATTCCATAGCAAAGTACATAGTTCGTATCGGATGCACGAATTACGTTCAAATAGACAGTTTTTGCATGAAAACTCAATCCTGGTAGAATTCCATAGCAAAGTACAAAGTTCGTATCGGATGCACGAATTTAGTTGAAATAGACAGTTTTTGCATGTAAACTCAATCCTGGTAGAATTCCATAGCAAAGTACAAAGTTCGTAACGGATGCACCAATTTAGTTGAAATAGACAGTTTTTGCATGTAAACTCAATCCTGGTAGAATTCCATAGCAATGTACAAAGTTCATAACGGATGCACCAATTTAGTTGAAATAGACAGTTTTTGCATGTAAACTCAATCCTGGTAGAATTCCATAGCAATGTACAAGTTCATAACGGATGCACGAATTACGTTCAAATAGACAGTTTTTGCATGTAAACTCAATCCTGGTAGAATTCCATAGCAAAGTACAAAGTTCGTATCGGATGCACGAATTACGTTCAAATAGACAGTTTTTGCATGAAAACTCAATCCTGGTAGAATTCCATAGCAAAGTCCAAGTTCGTAACGGATGCACCAATTTAGTTGAAATAGACAGTTTTTGCATGAAAACTCAATCCTGGTAGAATTCCATAGCAAAGTACAAAGTTCATAACGGATGCACCAATTTAGTTGAAATAGACAGTTTTTGCATGTAAACTCAATCATGGTAGAATTCCATAGCAATGTACAAAGTTCATAACGGATGCACGAATTACGTTCAAATAGACAGTTTTTGCATGTAAACTCAATCCTGGTAGAATTCCATAGCAATGTACAAAGTTCATAACGGGTTCACCAATTTAGTTCAAATAGACAGTTTTTGCATGTAAACTCAATCCTGGTAGAATTCCATAGCAAAGTACAAAGTTCATAACGGATGCACGAATTACGTTCAAATAGACAGTTTTTGCATGTAAACTCAATCCTGGTAGAATTCCATAGCAATGTACAAAGTTCATAACGGATGCACGAATTACGTTCAAATAGACAGTTTTTGCATGTAAACTCAATCCTGGTAGAATTCCATAGCAAAGTACAAAGTTCATAACGGATGCACGAATTACGTTCAAATAGACAGTTTTTGCATGTAAACTCAATCCTGGTAGAATTCCATAGCAAAGTCCAAGTTCGTAACGGATGCACCAATTTAGTTGAAATAGACAGTTTTTGCATGTAAACTCAATCCTGGTAGAATTCCATAGCAATGTACAAAGTTCATAACGGATGCACCAATTTAGTTGAAATAGACAGTTTTTGCATGTAAACTCAATCCTGGTAGAATTCCATAGCAAAGTACAAAGTTCGTATCGGATGCACGAATTACGTTCAAATAGACAGTTTTTGCATGTAAACTCAATCCTGGTAGAATTCCATAGCAATGTACAAAGTTCGTATCGGATGCACGAATTACGTTCAAATAGACAGTTTTTGCATGTAAACTCAATCCTGGTAGAATTCCATAGCAAAGTACAAAGTTCGTAACGGATGCACCAATTTAGTTGAAATAGACAGTTTTTGCATGTAAACTCAATCCTGGTAGAATTCCATAGCAATGTACAAAGTTCGTAACGGATGCACCAATTTAGTTGAAATAGACAGTTTTTGCATGTAAACTCAATCCTGGTAGAATTCCACAGCAAAGTACAAAGTTCGTATCGGATGCACGAATTACGTTCAAATAGACAGTTTTTGCATGTAAACTCAATCCTGGTAGAATTCCATAGCAAAGTCCAAGTTCGTAACGGATGCACCAATTTAGTTGAAATAGACAGTTTTTGCATGTAAACTCAATCCTGGTAGAATTCCATAGCAATGTACAAAGTTCATAACGGATGCACCAATTTAGTTGAAATAGACAGTTTTTGCATGTAAACTCAATCCTGGTAGAATTCCATAGCAAAGTACAAAGTTCATAACGGATGCACCAATTTAGTTGAAATAGACAGTTTTTGCATGTAAACTCAATCCTGGTAGAATTCCATAGCAAAGTACAAAGTTCGTAACGGATGCACCAATTTAGTTGAAATAGACAGTTTTTGCATGTAAACTCAATCCTGGTAGAATTCCATAGCAATGTACAAAGTTCATAACGGATGCACCAATTTAGTTGAAATAGACAGTTTTTGCATGTAAACTCAATCCTGGTAGAATTCCATAGCAATGTACAAAGTTCATAACGGATGCACGAATTACGTTCAAATAGACAGTTTTTGCATGTAAACTCAATCCTGGTAGAATTCCATAGCAATGTACAAAGTTCGTATCGGATGCACGAATTACGTTCAAATAGACAGTTTTTGCATGTAAACTCAATCCTGGTAGAATTCCATAGCAAAGTCCAAGTTCGTAACGGATGCACCAATTTAGTTGAAATAGACAGTTTTTGCATGTAAACTCAATCCTGGTAGAATTCCATAGCAATGTACAAAGTTCATAACGGATGCACCAATTTAGTTGAAATAGACAGTTTTTGCATGTAAACTCAATCCTGGTAGAATTCCATAGCAATGTACAAAGTTCATAACGGATGCACGAATTACGTTCAAATAGACAGTTTTTGCATGTAAACTCAATCCTGGTAGAATTCCATAGCAATGTACAAAGTTCGTATCGGATGCACGAATTACGTTCAAATAGACAGTTTTTGCATGTAAACTCAATCCTGGTAGAATTCCATAGCAAAGTCCAAGTTCGTAACGGATGCACCAATTTAGTTGAAATAGACAGTTTTTGCATGTAAACTCAATCCTGGTAGAATTCCATAGCAAAGTACAAAGTTAGTATCGGATGCACCAATTACGTTGAAATAGACAGTTTTTGCATGTAAACTCAAT
The DNA here is from genome assembly GCF_943734755.1 of Anopheles moucheti. Classification (NCBI taxonomy): domain Eukaryota; kingdom Metazoa; phylum Arthropoda; class Insecta; order Diptera; family Culicidae; genus Anopheles; species Anopheles moucheti. The sequence goes on from NW_026453649.1 coordinate 183,857, forward strand.
CCTGGTAGAATTCCATAGCAATGTACAAAGTTCGTAACGGATGCACCAATTTAGTTGAAATAGACAGTTTTTGCATGTAAACTCAATCCTGGTAGAATTCCATAGCAAAGTACAAAGTTCGTATCGGATGCACCAATTTAGTTGAAATAGACAGTTTTTGCATGTAAACTCAATCCTGGTAGAATTCCATAGCAATGTACAAAGTTCGTAACGGATGCACCAATTTAGTTGAAATAGACAGTTTTTGCATGTAAACTCAATCCTGGTAGAATTCCATAGCAAAGTACAAAGTTCATAACGGATGCACCAATTTAGTTGAAATAGACAGTTTTTGCATGTAAACTCAATCCTGGTAGAATTCCATAGCAATGTACAAAGTTCGTAACGGATGCACCAATTTAGTTGAAATAGACAGTTTTTGCATGTAAACTCAATCCTGGTAGAATTCCATAGCAATGTACAAAGTTCGTAACGGATGCACCAATTTAGTTGAAATAGACAGTTTTTGCATGTAAACTCAATCCTGGTAGAATTCCATAGCAAAGTACAAAGTTCGTATCGGATGCACCAATTTAGTTGAAATAGACAGTTTTTGCATGTAAACTCAATCCTGGTAGAATTCCATAGCAAAGTACAAAGTTCATAACGGATGCACCAATTTAGTTGAAATAGACAGTTTTTGCATGTAAACTCAATCCTGGTAGAATTCCATAGCAAAGTACAAAGTTCATAACGGATGCACGAATTACGTTCAAATAGACAGTTTTTGCATGTAAACTCAATCCTGGTAGAATTCCATAGCAAAGTACAAAGTTCGTATTGGATGCACGAATTACGTTCAAATAGACAGTTTTTGCATGTAAACTCAATCCTGGTAGAATTTCATAGCAAAGTACAAAGTTCGTAACGGATGCACCAATTTAGTTGAAATAGACAGTTTTTGCATACAAACTCAATCCTGGTAGAATTCCATAGCAAAGTACAAAGTTCATAACGGATGCACGAATTACGTTCAAATAGACAGTTTTTGCATGTAAACTCAATCCTGGTAGAATTCCATAGCAAAGTACAAAGTTCGTATCGGATGCACGAATTACGTTCAAATAGACAGTTTTTGCATGTAAACTCAATCCTGGTAGAATTCCATAGCAAAGTACAAAGTTCGTAACGGATGCACCAATTTAGTTGAAATAGACAGTTTTTGCATGTAAACTCAATCCTGGTAGAATTCCATAGCAATGTACAAAGTTCATAACGGATGCACCAATTTAGTTGAAATAGACAGTTTTTGCATGTAAACTCAATCCTGGTAGAATTCCATAGCAATGTACAAAGTTCATAACGGATGCACTAATTTAGTTGAAATAGACAGTTTTTGCATGTAAACTCAATCCTGGTAGAATTCCATAGCAATGTACAAAGTTCGTAACGGATGCACCAATTTAGTTGAAATAGACAGTTTTTGCATGTAAACTCAATCTTGGTAGAATTCCATAGCAATGTACAAAGTTCATAACGGATGCACTAATTTAGTTGAAATAGACAGTTTTTGCATGTAAACTCAATCCTGGTAGAATTCCATAGCAATGTACAAAGTTCGTATTGGATGCACGAATTACGTTCAAATAGACAGTTTTTGCATGTAAACTCAATCCTGGTAGAATTTCATAGCAAAGTACAAAGTTCGTAACGGATGCACCAATTTAGTTGAAATAGACAGTTTTTGCATGTAAACTCAATCCTGGTAGAATTCCATAGCAATGTACAAAGTTCATAACGGATGCACCAATTTAGTTGAAATAGACAGTTTTTGCATGTAAACTCAATCCTGGTAGAATTCCATAGCAAAGTACAAAGTTCATAACGGATGCACGAATTACGTTCAAATAGACAGTTTTTGCATGTAAACTCAATCCTGATAGAATTCCATAGCAAAGTACAAAGTTCGTATCGGATGCACCAATTTAGTTGAAATAGACAGTTTTTGCATGTAAACTCAATCCTGGTAGAATTCCATAGCAATGTACAAAGTTCATAACGGATGCACTAATTACGTTCAAATAGACAGTTTTTGCATGTAAACTCAATCCTGGTAGAATTCCATAGCAAAGTACAAAGTTCGTATTGGATGCACGAATTACGTTCAAATAGACAGTTTTTGCATGTAAACTCAATCCTGGTAGAATTTCATAGCAAAGTACAAAGTTCGTAACGGATGCACCAATTTAGTTGAAATAGACAGTTTTTGCATGTAAACTCAATCCTGGTAGAATTCCATAGCAATGTACAAAGTTCGTAACGGATGCACTAATTTAGTTGAAATAGACAGTTTTTGCATGTAAACTCAATCCTGGTAGAATTCCATAGCAAAGTACAAAGTTCATAACGGATGCACCAATTTAGTTGAAATAGACAGTTTTTGCATGTAAACTCAATCCTGGTAGAATTCCATAGCAAAGTACAAAGTTCGTATCGGATGCACGAATTACGTTCAAATAGACAGTTTTTGCATGTAAACTCAATCCTGGTAGAATTCCATAGCAAAGTACAAAGTTCATAACGGATGCACGAATTACGTTCAAATAGACAGTTTTTGCATGTAAACTCAATCCTGGTAGAATTTCATAGCAAAGTACAAAGTTCGTAACGGATGCACCAATTTAGTTGAAATAGACAGTTTTTGCATGTAAACTCAATCCTGGTAGAATTCCATAGCAAAGTACAAAGTTCGTATCGGATGCACCAATTTAGTTGAAATAGACAGTTTTTGCATGTAAACTCAATCCTGGTAGAATTCCATAGCAATGTACAAAGTTCATAACGGATGCACTAATTACGTTCAAATAGACAGTTTTTGCATGTAAACTCAATCCTGGTAGAATTCCATAGCAAAGTACAAAGTTCGTATTGGATGCACGAATTACGTTCAAATAGACAGTTTTTGCATGTAAACTCAATCCTGGTAGAATTCCATAGCAAAGTACAAAGTTCATAACGGATGCACCAATTTAGTTGAAATAGACAGTTTTTGCATGTAAACTCAATCCTGGTAGAATTCCATAGCAAAGTACAAAGTTCGTATCGGATGCACCAATTTAGTTGAAATAGACAGTTTTTGCATGTAAACTCAATCCTGGTAGAATTCCATAGCAAAGTACAAAGTTCATAACGGATGCACCAATTTAGTTGAAATAGACAGTTTTTGCATGTAAACTCAATCCTGGTAGAATTCCATAGCAAAGTACAAAGTTCGTAACGGATGCACCAATTTAGTTGAAATAGACAGTTTTTGCATGTAAACTCAATCCTGGTAGAATTCCATAGCAATGTACAAAGTTCGTATCGGATGCACCAATTTAGTTGAAATAGACAGTTTTTGCATGTAAACTCAATCCTGGTAGAATTCCATAGCAAAGTCCAAGTTCGTAACGGATGCACCAATTTAGTTGAAATAGACAGTTTTTGCATGTAAACTCAATCCTGGTAGAATTCCATAGCAATGTACAAAGTTCATAACGGATGCACCAATTTAGTTGAAATAGACAGTTTTTGCATGTAAACTCAATCCTGGTAGAATTCCATAGCAAAGTCCAAGTTCGTAACGGATGCACCAATTTAGTTGAAATAGACAGTTTTTGCATGGTAACACATTCCTGGTAGAATTCCATAGCAATGTACAAAGTTTATAACGGATGCACCAATTTAGTTGAAATAGACAGTTTTTGCATGTAAACTCAATCCTGGTAGAATTCCATAGCAATGTACAAAGTTCATAACGGATGCACCAATTTAGTTGAAATAGACAGTTTTTGCATGTAAACTCAATCCTGGTAGAATTCCATAGCAAAGTCCAAGTTCGTAACGGATGCACCAATTTAGTTGAAATAGACAGTTTTTGCATGTAAACTCAATCCTGGTAGAATTCCATAGCAAAGTACAAAGTTCGTATTGGATGCACGAATTACGTTCAAATAGACAGTTTTTGCATGTAAACTCAATCCTGGTAGAATTCCATAGCAAAGTCCAAGTTCGTAACGGATGCACCAATTTAGTTGAAATAGACAGTTTTTGCATGTAAACTCAATCCTGGTGTAATTCCATAGCAATGTACAAAGTTCGTAACGGATGCACCAATTTAGTTGAAATAGACAGTTTTTGCATGTAAACTCAATCCTGGTAGAATTCCACAGCAAAGTACAAAGTTCGTATCGGATGCACGAATTACGTTCAAATAGACAGTTTTTGCATGTAAACTCAATCCTGGTAGAATTCCATAGCAAAGTCCAAGTTCATAACGGATGCACGAATTACGTTCAAATAGACAGTTTTTGCATGTAAACTCAATCCTGGTAGAATTCCATAGCAAAGTACAAAGTTCGTATTGGATGCACGAATTACGTTCAAATAGACAGTTTTTGCATGTAAACTCAATCCTGGTAGAATTTCATAGCAAAGTACAAAGTTCGTAACGGATGCACCAATTTAGTTGAAATAGACAGTTTTTGCATGTAAACTCAATCCTGGTAGAATTCCATAGCAAAGTACAAAGTTCATAACGGATGCACGAATTACGTTCAAATAGACAGTTTTTGCATGTAAACTCAATCCTGGTAGAATTTCATAGCAAAGTACAAAGTTCGTAACGGATGCACCAATTTAGTTGAAATAGACAGTTTTTGCATGTAAACTCAATCCTGGTAGAATTCCATAGCAAAGTACAAAGTTCGTATCGGATGCACCAATTTAGTTGAAATAGACAGTTTTTGCATGTAAACTCAATCCTGGTAGAATTCCATAGCAATGTACAAAGTTCATAACGGATGCACCAATTTAGTTGAAATAGACAGTTTTTGCATGTAAACTCAATCCTGGTAGAATTCCATAGCAAAGTACAAAGTTCGTATCGGATGCACTAATTTAGTTGAAATAGACAGTTTTTGCATGTAAACTCAATCCTGGTAGAATTCCATAGCAATGTACAAAGTTCGTAACGGATGCACCAATTTAGTTGAAATAGACAGTTTTTGCATGTAAACTCAATCCTGGTAGAATTCCATAGCAATGTACAAAGTTCATAACGGATGCACTAATTTAGTTGAAATAGACAGTTTTTGCATGTAAACTCAATCCTGGTAGAATTCCATAGCAATGTACAAAGTTCGTAACGGATGCACCAATTTAGTTGAAATAGACAGTTTTTGCATGTAAACTCAATCCTGGTAGAATTCCATAGCAAAGTACAAAGTTCATAACGGATGCACTAATTTAGTTGAAATAGACAGTTTTTGCATGTAAACTCAATCCTGGTAGAATTCCATAGCAATGTACAAAGTTCGTAACGGATGCACCAATTTAGTTGAAATAGACAGTTTTTGCATGTAAACTCAATCCTGATAGAATTCCATAGCAAAGTACAAAGTTCGTATCGGATGCACCAATTTAGTTGAAATAGACAGTTTTTGCATGTAAACTCAATCCTGGTAGAATTCCATAGCAATGTACAAAGTTCATAACGGATGCACGAATTTAGTTGAAATAGACAGTTTTTGCATGTAAACTCAATCCTGGTAGAATTCCATAGCAATGTACAAAGTTCGTAACGGATGCACCAATTTAGTTGAAATAGACAGTTTTTGCATGTAAACTCAATCCTGGTAGAATTCCATAGCAAAGTACAAAGTTCATAACGGATGCACGAATTACGTTCAAATAGACAGTTTTTGCATGTAAACTCAATCCTGGTAGAATTCCATAGCAAAGTACAAAGTTCGTATTGGATGCACGAATTACGTTCAAATAGACAGTTTTTGCATGTAAACTCAATCCTGGTAGAATTTCATAGCAAAGTACAAAGTTCGTAACGGATGCACCAATTTAGTTGAAATAGACAGTTTTTGCATGTAAACTCAATCCTGGTAGAATTCCATAGCAATGTACAAAGTTCATAACGGATGCACTAATTTAGTTGAAATAGACAGTTTTTGCATGTAAACTCAATCCTGGTAGAATTCCATAGCAAAGTACAAAGTTCATAACGGATGCACCAATTTAGTTGAAATAGACAGTTTTTGCATGTAAACTCAATCCTGGTAGAATTCCATAGCAAAGTACAAAGTTCGTATCGGATGCACGAATTACGTTCAAATAGACAGTTTTTGCATGTAAACTCAATCCTGGTAGAATTCCATAGCAAAGTACAAAGTTCATAACGGATGCACGAATTACGTTCAAATAGACAGTTTTTGCATGTAAACTCAATCCTGGTAGAATTTCATAGCAAAGTACAAAGTTCGTAACGGATGCACCAATTTAGTTGAAATAGACAGTTTTTGCATGTAAACTCAATCCTGGTAGAATTCCATAGCAAAGTACAAAGTTCGTATCGGATGCACCAATTTAGTTGAAATAGACAGTTTTTGCATGTAAACTCAATCCTGGTAGAATTCCATAGCAATGTACAAAGTTCATAACGGATGCACTAATTACGTTCAAATAGACAGTTTTTGCATGTAAACTCAATCCTGGTAGAATTCCATAGCAAAGTACAAAGTTCGTATTGGATGCACGAATTACGTTCAAATAGACAGTTTTTGCATGTAAACTCAATCCTGGTAGAATTTCATAGCAAAGTACAAAGTTCGTAACGGATGCACCAATTTAGTTGAAATAGACAGTTTTTGCATGTAAACTCAATCCTGGTAGAATTCCACAGCAAAGTACAAAGTTCGTATCGGATGCACGAATTACGTTCAAATAGACAGTTTTTGCATGTAAACTCAATCCTGGTAGAATTCCATAGCAAAGTCCAAGTTCGTAACGGATGCACCAATTTAGTTGAAATAGACAGTTTTTGCATGTAAACTCAATCCTGGTAGAATTCCATAGCAAAGTACAAAGTTCGTATCGGATGCACGAATTACGTTCAAATAGACAGTTTTTGCATGTAAACTCAATCCTGGTAGAATTCCATAGCAAAGTACAAAGTTCATAACGGATGCACGAATTACGTTCAAATAGACAGTTTTTGCATGTAAACTCAATCCTGGTAGAATTTCATAGCAAAGTACAAAGTTCGTAACGGATGCACCAATTTAGTTGAAATAGACAGTTTTTGCATGTAAACTCAATCCTGGTAGAATTCCATAGCAATGTACAAAGTTCGTAACGGATGCACCAATTTAGTTGAAATAGACAGTTTTTGCATGTAAACTCAATCCTGGTAGAATTCCATAGCAATGTACAAAGTTCATAACGGATGCACGAATTACGTTCAAATAGACAGTTTTTGCATGTAAACTCAATCCTGATAGAATTCCATAGCAATGTACAAAGTTCGTATTGGATGCACGAATTACGTTCAAATAGACAGTTTTTGCATGTAAACTCAATCCTGGTAGAATTTCATAGCAAAGTACAAAGTTCGTAACGGATGCACCAATTTAGTTGAAATAGACAGTTTTTGCATGTAAACTCAATCCTGGTAGAATTCCATAGCAATGTACAAAGTTCATAACGGATGCACCAATTTAGTTGAAATAGACAGTTTTTGCATGTAAACTCAATCCTGGTAGAATTCCATAGCAAAGTACAAAGTTCATAACGGATGCACGAATTACGTTCAAATAGACAGTTTTTGCATGTAAACTCAATCCTGATAGAATTCCATAGCAATGTACAAAGTTCGTATTGGATGCACGAATTACGTTCAAATAGACAGTTTTTGCATGTAAACTCAATCCTGGTAGAATTCCATAGCAAAGTACAAAGTTCGTATTGGATGCACGAATTACGTTCAAATAGACAGTTTTTGCATGTAAACTCAATCCTGGTAGAATTTCATAGCAAAGTACAAAGTTCGTAACGGATGCACCAATTTAGTTGAAATAGACAGTTTTTGCATGTAAACTCAATCCTGGTAGAATTCCATAGCAATGTACAAAGTTCATAACGGATGCACTAATTTAGTTGAAATAGACAGTTTTTGCATGTAAACTCAATCCTGGTAGAATTCCATAGCAATGTACAAAGTTCATAACGGATGCACTAATTTAGTTGAAATAGACAGTTTTTGCATGTAAACTCAATCCTGGTAGAATTCCATAGCAATGTACAAAGTTCGTAACGGATGCACCAATTTAGTTGAAATAGACAGTTTTTGCATGTAAACTCAATCCTGGTAGAATTCCATAGCAATGTACAAAGTTCATAACGGATGCACTAATTTAGTTGAAATAGACAGTTTTTGCATGTAAACTCAATCCTGGTAGAATTCCATAGCAATGTACAAAGTTCGTATTGGATGCACGAATTACGTTCAAATAGACAGTTTTTGCATGTAAACTCAATCCTGGTAGAATTTCATAGCAAAGTACAAAGTTCGTAACGGATGCACCAATTTAGTTGAAATAGACAGTTTTTGCATGTAAACTCAATCCTGGTAGAATTCCATAGCAATGTACAAAGTTCATAACGGATGCACCAATTTAGTTGAAATAGACAGTTTTTGCATGTAAACTCAATCCTGGTAGAATTCCATAGCAAAGTACAAAGTTCATAACGGATGCACGAATTACGTTCAAATAGACAGTTTTTGCATGTAAACTCAATCCTGATAGAATTCCATAGCAAAGTACAAAGTTCGTATCGGATGCACCAATTTAGTTGAAATCGACAGTTTTTGCATGTAAACTCAATCCTGGTAGAATTCCATAGCAATGTACAAAGTTCATAACGGATGCACTAATTACGTTCAAATAGACAGTTTTTGCATGTAAACTCAATCCTGGTAGAATTCCATAGCAAAGTACAAAGTTCGTATTGGATGCACGAATTACGTTCAAATAGACAGTTTTTGCATGTAAACTCAATCCTGGTAGAATTTCATAGCAAAGTACAAAGTTCGTAACGGATGCACCAATTTAGTTGAAATAGACAGTTTTTGCATGTAAACTCAATCCTGGTAGAATTCCATAGCAATGTACAAAGTTCATAACGGATGCACTAATTTAGTTGAAATAGACAGTTTTTGCATGTAAACTCAATCCTGGTAGAATTCCATAGCAAAGTACAAAGTTCATAACGGATGCACCAATTTAGTTGAAATAGACAGTTTTTGCATGTAAACTCAATCCTGGTAGAATTCCATAGCAAAGTACAAAGTTCGTATCGGATGCACGAATTACGTTCAAATAGACAGTTTTTGCATGTAAACTCAATCCTGGTAGAATTCCATAGCAAAGTACAAAGTTCATAACGGATGCACGAATTACGTTCAAATAGACAGTTTTTGCATGTAAACTCAATCCTGGTAGAATTCCATAGCAAAGTACAAAGTTCGTATCGGATGCACGAATTTAGTTGAAATAGACAGTTTTTGCATGTAAACTCAATCCTGGTAGAATTCCATAGCAAAGTACAAAGTTCGAATCGGATGCACAAATTTAGTTGAAATAGACAGTTTTTGCATGTAAACTCAATCCTGGTAGAATTCCATAGCAAAGTACAAAGTTCGTATCGGATGCACGAATTTAGTTGAAATAGACAGTTTTTGCATACAAACTCAATCCTGGTAGAATTCCATAGCAAAGTACAAAGTTCATAACGGATGCACTAATTTAGTTGAAATAGACAGTTTTTGCATGTAAACTCAATCCTGGTAGAATTCCATAGCAAAGTACAAAGTTCATAACGGATGCACCAATTTAGTTGAAATAGACAGTTTTTGCATGTAAACTCAATCCTGGTAGAATTCCATAGCAATGTACAAAGTTCATAACGGATGCACCAATTTAGTTGAAATAGACAGTTTTTGCATGTAAACTCAATCCTGGTAGAATTCCATAGCAAAGTACAAAGTTCATAACGGATGCACGAATTACGTTCAAATAGACAGTTTTTGCACGTAAACTCAATCCTGATAGAATTCCATAGCAAAGTACAAAGTTCGTATCGGATGCACCAATTTAGTTGAAATCGACAGTTTTTGCATGTAAACTCAATCCTGGTAGAATTCCATAGCAATGTACAAAGTTCATAACGGATGCACTAATTACGTTCAAATAGACAGTTTTTGCATGTAAACTCAATCCTGGTAGAATTCCATAGCAAAGTACAAAGTTCGTATTGGATGCACGAATTACGTTCAAATAGACAGTTTTTGCATGTAAACTCAATCCTGGTAGAATTCCATAGCAAAGTACAAAGTTCATAACGGATGCACCAATTTAGTTGAAATAGACAGTTTTTGCATGTAAACTCAATCCTGGTAGAATTCCATAGCAAAGTACAAAGTTCGTATCGGATGCACGAATTACGTTCAAATAGACAGTTTTTGCATGTAAACTCAATCCTGATAGAATTCCATAGCAAAGTACAAAGTTCGTATCGGATGCACCAATTTAGTTGAAATCGACAGTTTTTGCATGTAAACTCAATCCTGGTAGAATTCCATAGCAAAGTACAAAGTTCATAACGGATGCACTAATTACGTTCAAATAGACAGTTTTTGCATGTAAACTCAATCCTGGTAGAATTCCATAGCAAAGTACAAAGTTCGTATTGGATGCACGAATTACGTTCAAATAGACAGTTTTTGCATGTAAACTCAATCCTGGTAGAATTCCATAGCAAAGTACAAAGTTCATAACGGATGCACCAATTTAGTTGAAATAGACAGTTTTTGCATGTAAACTCAATCCTGGTAGAATTCCATAGCAAAGTACAAAGTTCATAACGGATGCACTAATTACGTTCAAATAGACAGTTTTTGCATGTAAACTCAATCCTGGTAGAATTCCATAGCAATGTACAAAGTTCATAACGGATGCACTAATTTAGTTGAAATAGACAGTTTTTGCATGTAAACTCAATCCTGGTAGAATTCCATAGCAAAGTACAAAGTTCATAACGGATGCACCAATTTAGTTGAAATAGACAGTTTTTGCATGTAAACTCAATCCTGGTAGAATTCCATAGCAAAGTACAAAGTTCGTATCGGATGCACGAATTACGTTCAAATAGACAGTTTTTGCATGTAAACTCAATCCTGGTAGAATTCCATAGCAAAGTACAAAGTTCGTATCGGATGCACGAATTACGTTCAAATAGACAGTTTTTGCATGTAAACTCAATCCTGGTAGAATTCCATAGCAAAGTACAAAGTTCATAACGGATGCACGAATTACGTTCAAATAGACAGTTTTTGCATGTAAACTCAATCCTGGTAGAATTCCATAGCAAAGTACAAAGTTCGTATCGGATGCACGAATTTAGTTGAAATAGACAGTTTTTGCATGTAAACTCAATCCTGGTAGAATTCCATAGCAAAGTACAAAGTTCGAATCGGATGCACAAATTTAGTTGAAATAGACAGTTTTTGCATGTAAACTCAATCCTGGTAGAATTCCATAGCAAAGTACAAAGTTCGTATCGGATGCACGAATTTAGTTGAAATAGACAGTTTTTGCATGTAAACTCAATCCTGGTAGAATTCCATAGCAAAGTACAAAGTTCATAACGGATGCACTAATTTAGTTGAAATAGACAGTTTTTGCATGTAAACTCAATCCTGGTAGAATTCCATAGCAAAGTACAAAGTTCATAACGGATGCACCAATTTAGTTGAAATAGACAGTTTTTGCATGTAAACTCAATCCTGGTAGAATTCCATAGCAATGTACAAAGTTCATAACGGATGCACCAATTTAGTTGAAATAGACAGTTTTTGCATGTAAACTCAATCCTGGTAGAATTCCATAGCAAAGTACAAAGTTCATAACGGATGCACGAATTACGTTCAAATAGACAGTTTTTGCACGTAAACTCAATCCTGATAGAATTCCATAGCAAAGTACAAAGTTCGTATCGGATGCACCAATTTAGTTGAAATCGACAGTTTTTGCATGTAAACTCAATCCTGGTAGAATTCCATAGCAATGTACAAAGTTCATAACGGATGCACTAATTACGTTCAAATAGACAGTTTTTGCATGTAAACTCAATCCTGGTAGAATTCCATAGCAAAGTACAAAGTTCATAACGGATGCACCAATTTAGTTGAAATAGACAGTTTTTGCATGTAAACTCAATCCTGGTAGAATTCCATAGCAATGTACAAAGTTCATAACGGATGCACCAATTTAGTTGAAATAGACAGTTTTTGCATGTAAACTCAATCCTGGTAGAATTCCATAGCAAAGTACAAAGTTCATAACGGATGCACGAATTACGTTCAAATAGACAGTTTTTGCACGTAAACTCAATCCTGATAGAATTCCATAGCAAAGTACAAAGTTCGTATCGGATGCACCAATTTAGTTGAAATCGACAGTTTTTGCATGTAAACTCAATCCTGGTAGAATTCCATAGCAATGTACAAAGTTCATAACGGATGCACTAATTACGTTCAAATAGACAGTTTTTGCATGTAAACTCAATCCTGGTAGAATTCCATAGCAATGTACAAAGTTCATAACGGATGCACTAATTTAGTTGAAATAGACAGTTTTTGCATGTAAACTCAATCCTGGTAGAATTCCATAGCAAAGTACAAAGTTCATAACGGATGCACCAATTTAGTTGAAATAGACAGTTTTTGCATGTAAACTCAATCCTGGTAGAATTCCATAGCAAAGTACAAAGTTCGTATCGGATGCACGAATTACGTTCAAATAGACAGTTTTTGCATGTAAACTCAATCCTGGTAGAATTCCATAGCAAAGTACAAAGTTCATAACGGATGCACGAATTACGTTCAAATAGACAGTTTTTGCATGTAAACTCAATCCTGGTAGAATTTCATAGCAAAGTACAAAGTTCGTAACGGATGCACCAATTTAGTTGAAATAGACAGTTTTTGCATGTAAACTCAATCCTGGTAGAATTCCATAGCAAAGTACAAAGTTCGTATCGGATGCACCAATTTAGTTGAAATAGACAGTTTTTGCATGTAAACTCAATCCTGGTAGAATTCCATAGCAATGTACAAAGTTCATAACGGATGCACTAATTACGTTCAAATAGACAGTTTTTGCATGTAAACTCAATCCTGGTAGAATTCCATAGCAAAGTACAAAGTTCGTATTGGATGCACGAATTACGTTCAAATAGACAGTTTTTGCATGTAAACTCAATCCTGGTAGAATTTCATAGCAAAGTACAAAGTTCGTAACGGATGCACCAATTTAGTTGAAATAGACAGTTTTTGCATGTAAACTCAATCCTGGTAGAATTCCACAGCAAAGTACAAAGTTCGTATCGGATGCACGAATTACGTTCAAATAGACAGTTTTTGCATGTAAACTCAATCCTGGTAGAATTCCATAGCAAAGTCCAAGTTCGTAACGGATGCACCAATTTAGTTGAAATAGACAGTTTTTGCATGTAAACTCAATCCTGGTAGAATTCCATAGCAATGTACAAAGTTCATAACGGATGCACCAATTTAGTTGAAATAGACAGTTTTTGCATGTAAACTCAATCCTGGTAGAATTCCATAGCAATGTACAAAGTTCATAACGGATGCACCAATTTAGTTGAAATAGACAGTTTTTGCATGTAAACTCAATCCTGGTAGAATTCCATAGCAAAGTACAAAGTTCGTAACGGATGCACCAATTTAGTTGAAATAGACAGTTTTTGCATGTAAACTCAATCCTGGTAGAATTCCATAGCAAAGTACAAAGTTCGTATCGGATGCACGAATTACGTTCAAATAGACAGTTTTTGCATGTAAACTCAATCCTGATAGAATTCCATAGCAATGTACAAAGTTCGTATCGGATGCACCAATTTAGTTGAAATAGACAGTTTTTGCATGTAAACTCAATCCTGGTAGAATTCCATAGCAAAGTCCAAGTTCGTAACGGATGCACCAATTTAGTTGAAATAGACAGTTTTTGCATGTAAACTCAATCCTGGTAGAATTCCATAGCAATGTACAAAGTTCATAACGGATGCACCAATTTAGTTGAAATAGAAAGTTTTTGCATGTAAACTCAATCCTGGTAGAATTCCATAGCAATGTACAAAGTTCATAACGGATGCACCAATTTAGTTGAAATAGACAGTTTTTGCATGTAAACTCAATCCTGGTAGAATTCCATAGCAAAGTCCAAGTTCGTAACGGATGCACCAATTTAGTTGAAATAGACAGTTTTTGCATGTAAACTCAATCCTGGTAGAATTCCATAGCAATGTACAAAGTTCGTAACGGATGCACCAATTTAGTTGAAATAGACAGTTTTTGCATGTAAACTCAATCCTGGTAGAATTCCACAGCAAAGTACAAAGTTCGTATCGGATGCACGAATTACGTTCAAATAGACAGTTTTTGCATGTAAACTCAATCCTGGTAGAATTCCATAGCAAAGTCCAAGTTCATAACGGATGCACTAATTACGTTCAAATAGACAGTTTTTGCATGTAAACTCAATCCTGGTAGAATTCCATAGCAAAGTACAAAGTTCGTATTGGATGCACGAATTACGTTCAAATAGACAGTTTTTGCATGTAAACTCAATCCTGGTAGAATTCCATAGCAAAGTACAAAGTTCGTAACGGATGCACCAATTTAGTTGAAATAGACAGTTTTTGCATGTAAACTCAATCCTGGTAGAATTCCATAGCAATGTACAAAGTTCATAACGGATGCACTAATTTAGTTGAAATAGACAGTTTTTGCATGTAAACTCAATCCTGGTAGAATTCCATAGCAAAGTACAAAGTTCGTATTGGATGCACGAATTACGTTCAAATAGACAGTTTTTGCATGTAAACTCAATCCTGGTAGAATTTCATAGCAAAGTACAAAGTTCGTAACGGATGCACCAATTTAGTTGAAATAGACAGTTTTTGCATGTAAACTCAATCCTGGTAGAATTCCACAGCAAAGTACAAAGTTCGTATCGGATGCACGAATTACGTTCAAATAGACAGTTTTTGCATGTAAACTCAATCCTGGTAGAATTCCATAGCAAAGTCCAAGTTCGTAACGGATGCACCAATTTAGTTGAAATAGACAGTTTTTGCATGTAAACTCAATCCTGGTAGAATTCCATAGCAAAGTACAAAGTTCGTATCGGATGCACGAATTTAGTTGAAATAGACAGTTTTTGCATGTAAACTCAATCCTGGTAGAATTCCATAGCAAAGTACAAAGTTCGTATCGGATGCACGAATTACGTTCAAATAGACAGTTTTTGCATGTAAACTCAATCCTGGTAGAATTCCATAGCAAAGTACAAAGTTCGTAACGGATGCACCAATTTAGTTGAAATAGACAGTTTTTGCATGTAAACTCAATCCTGGTAGAATTCCATAGCAAAGTACAAAGTTCATAACGGATGCACCAATTTAGTTGAAATAGACAGTTTTTGCATGTAAACTCAATCCTGGTAGAATTCCATAGCAAAGTACAAAGTTCGTATCGGATGCACGAATTACGTTCAAATAGACAGTTTTTGCATGTAAACTCAATCCTGGTAGAATTTCATAGCAAAGTACAAAGTTCGTAACGGATGCACCAATTTAGTTGAAATAGACAGTTTTTGCATGTAAACTCAATCCTGGTAGAATTCCATAGCAAAGTACAAAGTTCGTATCGGATGCACGAATTTAGTTGAAATAGACAGTTTTTGCATGTAAACTCAATCCTGGTAGAATTCCACAGCAAAGTACAAAGTTCGTATCGGATGCACGAATTACGTTCAAATAGACAGTTTTTGCATGTAAACTCAATCCTGGTAGAATTCCATAGCAAAGTCCAAGTTCGTAACGGATGCACCAATTTAGTTGAAATAGACAGTTTTTGCATGTAAACTCAATCCTGGTAGAATTCCATAGCAATGTACAAAGTTCATAACGGATGCACCAATTTAGTTGAAATAGACAGTTTTTGCATGTAAACTCAATCCTGGTAGAATTCCATAGCAATGTACAAAGTTCGTAACGGATGCACCAATTTAGTTGAAATAGACAGTTTTTGCATGTAAACTCAATCCTGGTAGAATTCCATAGCAAAGTACAAAGTTCGTATCGGATGCACCAATTTAGTTGAAATAGACAGTTTTTGCATGTAAACTCAATCCTGGTAGAATTCCATAGCAAAGTACAAAGTTCATAACGGATGCACCAATTGAGTTGAAATAGACAGTTTTTGCATGTAAACTCAATCCTGGTAGAATTCCATAGCAAAGTACAAAGTTCGTATCGGATGCACGAATTACGTTCAAATAGACAGTTTTTGCATGTAAACTCAATCCTGGTAGAATTCCATAGCAAAGTACAAAGTTCGTATCGGATGCACCAATTTAGTTGAAATAGACAGTTTTTGCATGTAAACTCAATCCTGGTAGAATTCCATAGCAAAGTACAAAGTTCGTAACGGATGCACCAATTTAGTTGAAATAGACAGTTTTTGCATGTAAACTCAATCCTGGTAGAATTCCATAGCAAAGTACAAAGTTCGTATCGGATGCACGAATTACGTTCAAATAGACAGTTTTTGCATGTAAACTCAATCCTGGTAGAATTCCATAGCAAAGTACAAAGTTCGTAACGGATGCACCAATTTAGTTGAAATAGACAGTTTTTGCATGTAAACTCAATCCTGGTAGAATTCCATAGCAAAGTACAAAGTTCGTAACGGATGCACCAATTTAGTTGAAATAGACAGTTTTTGCATGTAAACTCAATCCTGGTAGAATTCCACAGCAAAGTACAAAGTTCGTATCGGATGCACGAATTACGTTCAAATAGACAGTTTTTGCATGTAAACTCAATCCTGGTAGAATTCCATAGCAAAGTCCAAGTTCGTAACGGATGCACCAATTTAGTTGAAATAGACAGTTTTTGCATGTAAACTCAATCCTGGTAGAATTCCATAGCAATGTACAAAGTTCATAACGGATGCACCAATTTAGTTGAAATAGACAGTTTTTGCATGTAAACTCAATCCTGGTAGAATTCCATAGCAATGTACAAAGTTCGTAACGGATGCACCAATTTAGTTGAAATAGACAGTTTTTGCATGTAAACTCAATCCTGGTAGAATTCCATAGCAAAGTACAAAGTTCGTATCGGATGCACCAATTTAGTTGAAATAGACAGTTTTTGCATGTAAACTCAATCCTGGTAGAATTCCATAGCAAAGTACAAAGTTCATAACGGATGCACCAATTTAATTGAAATAGACAGTTTTTGCATGTAAACTCAATCCTGGTAGAATTCCATAGCAAAGTACAAAGTTCGTATCGGATGCACGAATTACGTTCAAATAGACAGTTTTTGCATGTAAACTCAATCCTGGTAGAATTCCATAGCAAAGTACAAAGTTCGTAACGGATGCACCAATTTAGTTGAAATAGACAGTTTTTGCATGTAAACTCAATCCTGGTAGAATTCCATAGCAAAGTACAAAGTTCGTATCGGATGCACGAATTTAGTTGAAATAGACAGTTTTTGCATGTAAACTCAATCCTGGTAGAATTCCATAGCAAAGTACAAAGTTCGTATCGGATGCACGAATTACGTTCAAATAGACAGTTTTTGCATGTAAACTCAATCCTGGTAGAATTCCATAGCAAAGTACAAAAATCGTATCGGATGCACGAATTTAGTTGAAATAGACAGTTTTTGCATGTAAACTCAATCCTGGTAGAATTCCATAGCAAAGTACAAAGTTCGTATCGGATGCACGAATTACGTTCAAATAGACAGTTTTTGCATGTAAACTCAATCCTGGTAGAATTCCATAGCAATGTACAAAGTTCATAACGGATGCACGAATTACGTTGAAATAGACAGTTTTTGCATGTAAACTCAATCCTGGTAGAATTCCATAGCAAAGTACAAAGTTCATAACGGATGCACGAATTACGTTCAAATAGACAGTTTTTGCATGTAAACTCAATCCTGGTAGAATTCCATAGCAAAGTACAAAGTTCGTAACGGATGCACCAATTTAGTTGAAATAGACAGTTTTTGCATGTAAACTCAATCCTGGTAGAATTCCATAGCAAAGTACAAAGTTCGTATCGGATGCACGAATTTAGTTGAAATAGACAGTTTTTGCATGTAAACTCAATCCTGGTAGAATTCCATAGCAATGTACAAAGTTCGTAACGGATGCACCAATTTAGTTGAAATAGACAGTTTTTGCATGTAAACTCAATCCTGGTAGAATTCCACAGCAAAGTACAAAGTTCGTATCGGATGCACGAATTACGTTCAAATAGACAGTTTTTGCATGTAAACTCAATCCTGGTAGAATTCCATAGCAAAGTCCAAGTTCGTAACGGATGCACCAATTTAGTTGAAATAGACAGTTTTTGCATGTAAACTCAATCCTGGTAGAATTCCATAGCAATGTACAAAGTTCATAACGGATGCACCAATTTAGTTGAAATAGACAGTTTTTGCATGTAAACTCAATCCTGGTAGAATTCCATAGCAATGTACAAAGTTCATAACGGATGCACCAATTTAGTTGAAATAGACAGTTTTTGCATGTAAACTCAATCCTGGTAGAATTCCATAGCAAAGTACAAAGTTCGTAACGGATGCACCAATTTAGTTGAAATAGACAGTTTTTGCATGTAAACTCAATCCTGGTAGAATTCCATAGCAAAGTACAAAGTTCGTATCGGATGCACGAATTACGTTCAAATAGACAGTTTTTGCATGTAAACTCAATCCTGATAGAATTCCATAGCAATGTACAAAGTTCGTATCGGATGCACCAATTTAGTTGAAATAGACAGTTTTTGCATGTAAACTCAATCCTGGTAGAATTCCATAGCAAAGTCCAAGTTCGTAACGGATGCACCAATTTAGTTGAAATAGACAGTTTTTGCATGTAAACTCAATCCTGGTAGAATTCCATAGCAATGTACAAAGTTCATAACGGATGCACCAATTTAGTTGAAATAGACAGTTTTTGCATGTAAACTCAATCCTGGTAGAATTCCATAGCAAAGTACAAAGTTCGTATCGGATGCACGAATTACGTTCAAATAGACAGTTTTTGCATGTAAACTCAATCCTGGTAGAATTCCATAGCAAAGTCCAAGTTCGTAACGGATGCACCAATTTAGTTGAAATAGACAGTTTTTGCATGTAAACTCAATCCTGGTAGAATTCCATAGCAATGTACAAAGTTCATAACGGATGCACCAATTTAGTTGAAATAGACAGTTTTTGCATGTAAACTCAATCCTGGTAGAATTCCATAGCAATGTACAAAGTTCATAACGGATGCACGAATTACGTTCAAATAGACAGTTTTTGCATGTAAACTCAATCCTGGTAGAATTCCATAGCAATGTACAAAGTTCGTATCGGATGCACGAATTACGTTCAAATAGACAGTTTTTGCATGTAAACTCAATCCTGGTAGAATTCCATAGCAAAGTCCAAGTTCGTAACGGATGCACCAATTTAGTTGAAATAGACAGTTTTTGCATGTAAACTCAATCCTGGTAGAATTCCATAGCAATGTACAAAGTTCATAACGGATGCACCAATTTAGTTGAAATAGACAGTTTTTGCATGTAAACTCAATCCTGGTAGAATTCCATAGCAATGTACAAAGTTCATAACGGATGCACGAATTACGTTCAAATAGACAGTTTTTGCATGTAAACTCAATCCTGGTAGAATTCCATAGCAATGTACAAAGTTCGTATC
The DNA here is from genome assembly GCF_943734755.1 of Anopheles moucheti. Classification (NCBI taxonomy): domain Eukaryota; kingdom Metazoa; phylum Arthropoda; class Insecta; order Diptera; family Culicidae; genus Anopheles; species Anopheles moucheti. The sequence goes on from NW_026453649.1 coordinate 203,540, forward strand.
GGATGCACGAATTACGTTCAAATAGACAGTTTTTGCATGTAAACTCAATCCTGGTAGAATTCCATAGCAAAGTCCAAGTTCGTAACGGATGCACCAAATTAGTTGAAATAGACAGTTTTTGCATGTAAACTCAATCCTGGTAGAATTCCATAGCAAAGTCCAAGTTCGTAACGGATGCACCAATTTAGTTGAAATAGACAGTTTTTGCATGTAAACTCAATCCTGGTAGAATTCCATAGCAATGTACAAAGTTCGTAACGGATGCACCAATTTAGTTGAAATAGACAGTTTTTGCATGTAAACTCAATCCTGGTAGAATTCCATAGCAAAGTCCAAGTTCGTAACGGATGCACCAATTTAGTTGAAATAGACAGTTTTTGCATGTAAACTCAATCCTGGTAGAATTCCATAGCAAAGTCCAAGTTCGTAACGGATGCACCAATTTAGTTGAAATAGACAGTTTTTGCATGTAAACTCAATCCTGGTAGAATTCCATAGCAATGTACAAAGTTCGTAACGGATGCACCAATTTAGTTGAAATAGACAGTTTTTGCATGTAAACTCAATCCTGGTAGAATTCCATAGCAATGTACAAAGTTCGTAACGGATGCACCAATTTAGTTGAAATAGACAGTTTTTGCATGTAAACTCAATCCTGGTAGAATTCCATAGCAAAGTACAAAGTTCGTATCGGATGCACCAATTTAGTTGAAATAGACAGTTTTTGCATGTAAACTCAATCCTGGTAGAATTCCATAGCAATGTACAAAGTTCGTAACGGATGCACCAATTTAGTTGAAATAGACAGTTTTTGCATGTAAACTCAATCCTGGTAGAATTCCATAGCAAAGTCCAAGTTCGTAACGGATGCACCAATTTAGTTGAAATAGACAGTTTTTGCATGTAAACTCAATCCTGGTAGAATTCCATAGCAAAGTCCAAGTTCGTAACGGATGCACCAATTTAGTTGAAATAGACAGTTTTTGCATGTAAACTCAATCCTGGTAGAATTCCATAGCAATGTACAAAGTTCGTAACGGATGCACCAATTTAGTTGAAATAGACAGTTTTTGCATGTAAACTCAATCCTGGTAGAATTCCATAGCAATGTACAAAGTTCGTAACGGATGCACCAATTTAGTTGAAATAGACAGTTTTTGCATGTAAACTCAATCCTGGTAGAATTCCATAGCAAAGTACAAAGTTCGTATCGGATGCACCAATTTAGTTGAAATAGACAGTTTTTGCATGTAAACTCAATCCTGGTAGAATTCCATAGCAATGTACAAAGTTCATAACGGATGCACTAATTTAGTTGAAATAGACAGTTTTTGCATGTAAACTCAATCCTGGTAGAATTCCATAGCAATGTACAAAGTTCGTAACGGATGCACCAATTTAGTTGAAATAGACAGTTTTTGCATGTAAACTCAATCCTGGTAGAATTCCATAGCAAAGTACAAAGTTCGTATCGGATGCACCAATTTAGTTGAAATAGACAGTTTTTGCATGTAAACTCAATCCTGGTAGAATTCCATAGCAAAGTACAAAGTTCATAACGGATGCACCAATTTAGTTGAAATAGACAGTTTTTGCATGTAAACTCAATCCTGGTAGAATTCCATAGCAAAGTACAAAGTTCATAACGGATGCACGAATTACGTTCAAATAGACAGTTTTTGCATG